>NC_057721.1:32555606-32663875 GCF_004010195.1 Chiloscyllium plagiosum
TTTAGAAACCTCATTCTTAATGATGGATTCTAGAATTTTACCAACAACCGAGGTTAGGCTGATTGGCCTATAATTTTCCATCTTTTGCCTTGATCCTTTCTTGAACAAGGGGGTTACAACAGCTATCTTCCAATCATCCGGGACTTTCCCTGACTCCAGTGAATTTTGAAAGATCTCAACCAACACCTCTGCTATTTCCTCAGCCACCTCCCTCAGAACTCTAGGATGTAGCCCATCAGGGCCAGGAGATTTATCAATTTTAAGATCTTTTAGCTTTTCTAGCACTTTCTCTTTTGTAATGGCAACCATACTCAACTCAGCCCCCTTACTCCCTTTAATTGTTGGGATATTACTCATGTCTTCCACTGTGAAGACTGACGCAAAGTACTTATTAAGCTCTCCTGCTATTTCCTTATCTCCCATCACTAGGCTTCCAGCATCAGTTTGAAGTGGCCCAATGTCTACTCTTGCCTGTCGTTTGTTTGCAACGATCAATGTCAGAAAGTCAAACAAGCAAAATAAGAAATTCAGGTTTAAACAGAAATACATGACATACACTGTCAAAAATATTGTGTTAGGGTATTCAATAGAGAACTGAATCGGAATTTCAGTGAGAATGATTTAATGGAAACAAAAGATAGATTATCATTTTACAACTTTGGAATTCCCAGTGGGGTGGTTTGTTCATGTATCATTGCAGAATTTCTAATCTTCTATCTTGCAACAGATTTTATTCCTGTTTGATGATTTGAAAAACACCTTTCCATGCAATTGCCATTATTTCCATTACCTCCTGTGAATGAGAGATTGCTCTGTTGGGCTGTTTCTGGGTTTTAAGGAGTGATGAGGGAGCAACAATATATATAATTGAATTGCATGATTTTTAAATAGAAAAACAAAATGAGAGCAGGCAGTGGTTTGGTGATGGTACACAAACTAATTGTCTTCATGAGAGTATTGTATTAGTATTTGTCCACACCAATATAAAGTTTTCCTGTTCTCAGCTTCTCTTTTATATGGAAATTATGGACTGAGCTGAAGTGCCAACAGTATCATAGTTTAAGAGGGAACAATACTCATCAAAACATATTTGTTTATTTTACAGGTCCCACATGATAACTATAATGCAAAGTTGAAAAGCATAATATTTGCAGGAAAGATTGCAGGGAGATTTTTGTTTTCAAACTGATATACTCGTGAAATTTGTCCCATGAATGAGCACAAACAAAATAATTCTCCTTTGTGTTCACAATTACATTATTTTAAATTAAAATTACTGACAGGAGAAATTTTATCCCTAACATTTTAGTTTCTAGTAAAATGCCCTTTTGAAATCTTATTTAATTGTCTTCCAGCACTATTACATACTGCATTCCAGGTCATGACAAACCTCCGAACTAAAACAAAAACCTCATCTCCCTTTTGGTTCCTCAATTAATTGCCTTAATTCTGGTTACTGATACATCTTGCCATGAGCTTTCTTTTTTTGTAAAGACCTCAGGAGTTTTGACATAAAGCTCTCCATAACCACCTTCCTCTCAGGAAAGTAGGAACAGTTTTTGCTAGTCTTCCCACATAATTGAAGGCCATCATCTTTGTTAGCATTTTAGTAAATCTCTACTTCATTCTCTGCAATGCATTGCCACCTTTCCTAAACTGTGATATCCAATATTGAAAGCAATGATCTGGGATTGGGATATTACAAGAATTTCGGGCTTGGTTATCAAGAGTGGCCCACAGAATTAGGGTGGTACGGTGACTCAGTGGTCAGCACTGCTGCCTCAGAGTTCCAGAGACCAGGGTTTGATTCCAGCTTTGGGCTATTGTCTGTGTGGAGTTTGCACATTCTCCCCATGTCTGTGTGGGTTTCCTCTGGGTGCTCTGCTTTCCTCCCACAACCCAAAGTTTTGCAGGTTATGTAGATTGGCCATGTGAAATTGTCCTGTGGTGACCAGGGATGTGGAAGGGTTAGGAGAACTGGGAGAAGTACTTTTTGGAGAGTCAGTGCAGACCCAATGGGCCGAATAGCCTGTTCTTGTGCTGTAGGGATTCTATTCTTGTATTCTAAAGAACGTATTTTCCTTGTGGAGATAAGGTTGAGAGGAAACAGATAATGAGAGAGAGATAATATGGCTATACAATGTGCAGAATCAGAGGACATGAGTACAAAATTAGCAAATCTCAAGTGACTACAAATAAAAAGAAGGTCTCTTGCCTTGTGCAATATGCACTCAGCAAAAGCAGTTAACGTTGTATTGATTAATTAATTAAATTGTCCATTCATTTATTCATGCAAAAGACCTTGATAAACAACTGATTAGAATTGAAATTTTAGAAATAATTGCTGGCAGAGATCATTGACTTCTCCATGGGGCACAATATTTGAACAAGTAAATGACGTCTGTGACATACAAGGACCTCGTCATGCAAAATCTCTAAGTTAGATGTAATCATTAAATGATAATGACACTGAAAAAGACCATTTGGCCCACCATGTCCATACCAGTTAAAGAATGATGACATGTGAAATGAGCAGAACTGATGGCATACATGACTTTTTTTCTTCCATATATTATATTCTCTGTACTCTCAGTTTTTTGTTAATCTCTCTTCATTTCTGTGCGCTTTACTGTAGCATGACATCTTCACTAGTCACTATGGTGTGGAAATTTATAAAGGCATTCATTTTCCCATAATAAGGTGCCTCATGTTTTAAGCAAATAAGTGAAATGTCAAACATTCCTAATTTGCTAAATGCCACACTAGTTCCCAGGGTAGAGGAATTAGCAGTTACTTAAAACAATCCTTTCCACATAGATGCAGTTATAAACATGATTGTCAAATGCAACCTTGTTTTTATTCCTAATAATGCTATTATCTTCAATAAGAAAGGTAATGCATTGTCAGTAGCCAAATTTGTATTTATGGGCAAAGTCATGCAGAAAGAACAAATGAAGAGAAGCATGATGTTTGTTAAAATCCACATGTCGTCCTTTCAGTGACCTTAAAAGTTGACCTTCTGTTTAATTTGTTTCAAAATCTACAATTCATCAGCAAAATGCCTGCTGAAAATCTAGTAGACTTTGGTCTGCAAGTCATCAGGAAGTCTGTTGATTCCTACAGGAAATGGAAGCATCACAGTGTACCCTGTTAAAAACATTCTATTTAGTGACTATGTAATGTTCAGCATGCGACTGAAATGACATTGAGAAGATTCTGAGCAACCTGAAAACATTGTATGTATTTTGAAAGAAAATAAGTTTCAATGCTATTTTTAAACCAATTTAAAGCTAGTATTTAATACTATTATATTCGCCTTGTGGTTGCGTCTGGAAATACATAAGCCCAAGCTATTGAGGTGTAAAGGACAATTCAGTATTATTTTACTATGATGATTTGAAGCATAACGTGGTTTGTTCCAATAAAAGGTGTTTCTAGTTATCCAGTCTTCATCATAATATGATGTATTTTGTGTTAGGTGACAATGTTAACTAAAAATGAACAGACACCAGTACCACAAAATAATTTTCTTTTCAAACACACTGAAGGTATAGCATTCCTGGCACACTGCAAAGAAAAATCGGAAGCAAAATCCAGATAAAAATGAAACAACCCTATCATTTTTAGGGTGGAGAAGGTGAGTGGTTCAGTTGCAGTCAGCTCCTAATGGTTCAGTCAGAACCACTTGGATTCTCTTTTGTTGCCTTTTCTTCTGGATACTGTCCACATCCTGGAATCTCTGGTTTGATATGAAAGACAAAGTCAACAATTTCTCTGTAGCATTTAATGTTTTTATTTCACAAGTGATTAAGCAGTCAGGAGGGGTCAACTGCTTCAGCTGAAGCGAGTGAAAGAGTTGATTTACGCAGTCAGAATCACAGAATTGTTACAGTGCAGAAAGGGGATGCCAATCCACACATTGTAAACTCGCTCTCCAAAGGCACATCTCTGTTAGTGTCATTCTCCTGTCTACTCCCTTAACCTTGCACATTGTTCCTTTTCAATTAACCATCTCATTCTCTTTAGAATGCCTCAATTGAATCAGCCTTCAGAACATTCTTTGGCAGTGTGTTCCAGATCCTTACCATCCATTGTTTGAAAATGTTTTACCTCAAGCTGCGTTTAACTGGAAATTGGCAAAGTGTCAAATTTTGGAGAGTTTCATGGAGGCTTTCTCTCCATGAGGTTTAGCAAATTTTTGCATGCTACCTTCCCAAACTTGCCTTATTATCTATGCATGACATTGCTGTGGTGCCTGTCTCAACTTGTCGCTGCATACAGAAGTGCTTATTGCTGTCAGAAACTTGTGGGATTCCTTGTCCTGTTGACATTCTTAAAGCTCAGCTATGCATCAGGTCAGTCACTGTCAGTCTGGTGCTAACCTGCCTAGTCCCTGTCAACTGCCCCAGACTTATCAGATGAAGGGAAATTGGTATCCAGCTGCTAGGGACTTGGAAGCTATGGTAGACAAGATGATGCAGAGGAGGACTATCTTTTTCCTTCATGACCAGCAGAGGAGATAATAACACCAGATTCTGCCCGTCTGATATGAGGTTGCCATCTGGATCAGTGCTGTTTACATGATCCAGAAGGAGCACCCAGCAATGCAGGCAGAAGGTCACTGATGCCTTGTGCTTTGCTCGGGCAAGTGCTACAATCTTCTCTCTGCTACCTCTGTGTGTCTTCTACTGCCCCATCTCCCAACAAGGCTCCTGATCTATCACTCTCACTATCACATGTAACATCTCCACTCACTGACTCCCACCCATCCCAAGTAGCCACACCACTAGCCCTGAACATGGTCTCTGAGTTGCCGACTCACCCACTTGGGATCCCTCACTCCCCTTTCCCCACCTAAAACTGCACTAACAGCTGTGCCAGCCACTTCCATCTCACTCAATCCCTCCCTTTCTCCATCTCAGAAGCAAAAAGGTCCATAACAGGGTAGAAGGAGCCAAGGCCAGTGATGGGGTGATTGCCTGACATCTGGTTCCTGACTCTTCGGAGGAGAGGACCATTAGCCTGACTGCCCAAGTAACAGTGTGCAAGCCCCTGGACTGTAATCAGAGATTGTCCTTCACTGACTGCTCTGGCACTCCTGACTGAAGGCGGTCTCCCTTTACTTGACTGTGAACTGTTCCTCTTAGACGTTGAGGCATGGCTATTTGGGATAATGCGTATGCAGTGTGTTTGCTGGAATTGTTGGAACATAATGCAGGTATAAGATTGATGTAGCATGATGATGCGTATCAACATGTCCAGCCTCTTGAAGATAATTATGTACAATCATGGCAAGATGCCTAGCTCTGTGTCTGTACTACAAAACAATGCAAGAATGAAGAACTGTGAGCCTGTAAGCTCTGGCTGAGTGGGTAAAGTGCAAAAAGGCAAGACAGCGATGTTGTGAACATTTAAATAAGTCCCAGTGGGTGAGTGCAAAGAAAGGAAGCAAGGAGCCCTGAAATGCACTTTGGTCAAAATCATGAAATGGGTATTTCTCCCTGTGTGCAAAATGTCTTGGTAGCAGCATGACAATGAAAAATACCAGCATGCTCCAAAGTGCAGCATTGAAGTGCAGGACCATATGTGAATCAGAGATGTGGCATGAGGGTGTGGTGAGCCTGATACGCTATCGATGTCAAGGCCTGTGAAATGAAGGTGCTAAGAAAGCATATCCTGAGATGTTGGTAACAAGTAATCAAAATGGAAAACAGAGCAAATGGTGAGCTGGAAACACCAGAAAACATTGGAAATTGTAGTCTAGTTTCCAACTGGCGAGTTGGCGAATGAGAAATTGTATATAAATGAGGTGAGTTAAAGTAATAATTAAATGCTAATACATGCAAATAGGCCTCTTGTCACTCATTAGCAAGAATCTCATTTTGCTGTTCAACCTTTTTGAATTTTTGATGTTAATGTGGAGAATTACCTCATTCTCGATCTCAACTTTATTGGTCAGAGTACTGAGAACAGGAATTGGGAGGTCATGTTGTGGCTGTACAGGACATTGGTTAGGCCACTGTTGGAATATTGCGTGCAATTCTGGTCTCCTTCCTTTCGGAAAGATGTTGTGAAACTTGAAAGGGTTCAGAAAAGATTTACAAGGATGTTGCCAGGGTTGGAGGATTTGAGCTATAGGGAGACACTGAACAGGCTGGGGCTGTTTTCCCTGGAACGTCGGAGGCTGAGGGGTGACCTTATAGAGGTTTACAAAATTATGAGGGACATGGATAGGGTAAATAGGCAAAGTCTTTTCCCTGGGGTCGAGGAGTCCAGTACTAGAGGGCATAGGTTTAGGGTGAGAGGGGAAAGATATAAAAGAGACCAACGGGGCAGCTTTTTCATGCAGAAGGTGGTACGTGTATGGAATGATCTGCCAGAGGAAGTGGTGGAGGCTGGTATAATTGCAACACTTAAGAGGTATTTGGATGGTTATATGAATAAGAAGGATTTGGAGGGATATGGGCCGGGTGCTGGCAGGTGAGACTAGATTGGGTTGGGATATCTGGTCGGCATGGACAAGTTGGATAGAAGAGTCTGTTTCCATGCTTTATATCTCTATGACTCTATATGTGAATTTCCATAACATTTCAATAATGCCCCTCTGTGTCTGGGATGATCATGCCGAAGTCTTAGAGCAATAACTATTGTTTTATAAATTGTTGCATTGTTTTGGAACTTTAAGAAATAAAAGCAATGGCACTTCAAGAATGGTGGAAGAGAGAAGGAGCAGAGACCATGTGGGAGGTGAAAAAAGAAGGATCAGTGAACCTACCCAGTTGTCTGACCAGCCAGTGAACCTTCACAGCTGACTGCCTCTGCTGTTTAGTTTCAAGTGTTTCTGGACATCAGAGTTAGTTCTAAGAAAAATAAACAAACAGTGAAATTCACAGCTGACCTTGGAATAACCTGTGTGGGGAAACTTACAGCACCTAGCTAAGTGGCTTTTTTTAAAAAAAGTGTAACCTTACTGTTAGTGAGTAAAATGTCTTGTTTATATGTTTTAGTGAGATGTGTCTCTTGATTAAACTTTTAAAATATAAAACATAGGTACTAAGTTTTGCCAGAGGAAGTGGTGGAGGCTGGTACAATTATAACATTTAAAACATTTAACATGGATATATGAATAAGAAGAGTTCAGGGGGATATGGACCAAGTGCTGACAAATGGGACTAGATTAATTTAGAATATCTGGTCAGCATGGACGAGTTGAACCAAAGGTCTGTTTCTATGCTGTATAGCTTGATGACTCTATAAATTCACTTTTGCTTCTTTTATTAATTACTTTAAATCTGTGTCTTCCCATTCTTGATCCTTTCACGAGTGGGGAAATGTCTCTCCTGTGTGCTGTTTCCAGATCCCTCATGATTTGAATAATTCTATCAAATCTCCTATAAGCTTGATTTTCTCCCATGGGGAACAGTGTTTAATTTTCGCCAATCTATCTGCATGCTGAAACATTCTCATAAACCTCTACGGCATTTTTTCCAGTGTCATCACATCTATCCTCAAGTGTCATGCTGAGAACTGGACACAGTACTCCAACTGATGCTGAACTAATGTTTCATGTGGTTTCAAAATAACTCCAATATGAAGCCATGATTACAACTGTAAGATGCAGAGATAATACCATGACAGACGCAGTATACATTACATTGTAGATTGCACAAATATTGAAATCTTGGAACCTGGTCTTTCTTTGAGCCTGTTTCCTCAATGTGTTAAACTCATTTCAGTCATGCGTAAGAAATATACAATTAACTATTGAGGTTTATTCAAGTTGAGAAAATTTTGCATGTTAATTATTGTTTGTACTCTGTACTTGGGAAATAATAATCAATTCATTTAAAAACTACATTGTAAAAGAATAGAAGCCATTTATATTTTTTGGTAGAGAAAGTATATATGAAAGAGATTACTGTGGCAACATATATCTGGCAAATTTAGCTCCAGAATTGTCTCTGATGTGGATTTCCCCTTTTGCCCAATGTCAGTTTGAATCGACCACTAAGTTTAGGGAAACTTCAGGCTTCCAGCACAGTTAGCAAGTGAACAGCCATTCCTCATGGACAGCAAACTAGGAAGCTGGGTTTTCATTATAACTTTAATTAGAAATGATGATGGTAGAGAATAATAATTATTGAAGCACCAACGTGATATAAAGTTTGAAGCTAAAATTTCACAAATAAACTTTAGTAGTTCAATTCCTTCAGTAATATCTTATTTTTCATGAGTTCTATGTACGAATGAAGCCATGAAATAATTCAACAAAATTATTTAGGATTTCTTCGATACATAGATGTGGAAGTATTATAAATAAAATTAATAACCGTATTTTTATATATATATTTTAAATTGAGAAATTTGATATTCCATAAATATAAAACTTCCTTTTCAATGGTAGCATGGCTGTTCACCAGTAATTATGAACATAGAGCAAAGTTAAAAGCACAATTAGATTTTATTCCCATTCAGTAATTCTTCTTCATTGGGGAAAGCCACATGGCACCTAATGGAGATGTGTGGCAAGGCTTACAAGAGCTTCTGAGTTAAACTGCACATGTCCAGTAGTTGTAGCCAGTTTCAGGGCAGTGGTAATGGTGACTCAGGTTAATTATGATATCATTACTATTTCAGATCAATAATTAAGGATGTGAAAAGTATGAAATGCCTGTGGCATAAGCAAGAGTCTCTGCATGAAATCGTTTTGTTTCATGCACAGTATTTTTTTAAATCTTGAAATAGCCAACTAAAGTGTGGTGGTGGTAGCCTTCTGTCTTGTAAGATGAGGTCATATGCTGAGATGGTCAACTCTTGTTAACCATCACTTGGCGTAAATCAGCAGCCCAACTCTGGGATGGCAGTTTCTGTGACATTTATTGCTAAAGAAGGAAATGGGTTGAGAAAGTACATAATTCACTGGCCTTTTAACCTTGGGGATTTTCTTAGTCTACGGAGCTCTTTGTTCTGTTTGTCTCTTCCGATGTTTTACTGGGCAATAAGCATCAAGAACTTATTGCCATCAGTCACTTTCAGATTCTGCCATCTAGAGATCATTCTTGCAGATATAGAATTACAACAGGATATTGATAGGTTAATTGAATGGGAAAAGCTATAGCAGATATATTTTGTTATCAGCAAGCGCGAGGTTATCCATTTCAGACCAAGCAAGGAAAGATCAGGCTATGTTTTAGAAGGCATAGAGTAAAATACAATTGATGTCCAGCATGATATGGTATAAAGGTGCATAGCTCTTTAAAATGCCACAAACAAGTGTTACAACACAGCAGTGAACCCCACTGTTAATTAACCGAAACACCCAGAAAAGCTCACTTCGTCTTGTAATCTATTCAAATATATGAGCGACAGAGAACTTCCAAATTCCACTATTTAACAAACATAATATCAGTTTATTCTTTAACTCCAAAAGTGAACATTTAGCAACAACTATTCACAACTCTAAGCCCCCTTTCTCTTAACTGCTTATTGTTTGTCTTCAACTCTATGACAATGTACTGTTCCAATAAAACACTTATTAAAATTACATCAACTTAATTTCAAAACCATACAGCGACTGTCTGTTGGTGTCTGTCTTCTTTCAGCTGATGATCTCCCTGGATCCTCGTCTTTCTTTTTACTATGAAGATGTTTCATATGAAAAGGCACCTTTGATAGAGAGTGTTTCAAATGGCAGTTACTCTGTCAATGATAGTTATTCTGTCTGAGTTTCAAAATGCCTGCTTTTTTTAAACCCCCAGCATCAGATTGTCCCATTCGTTCAATGTTGAAAAAACAATAAATTCAAGCGCAATTTGGTTTTAGTTTCCTGGCGCATAATTTAAACTGATTGATTAAATTCAAATTGTTGTCAAAACAGCAACCAACTCAGGTATCTCACAGGAGAGTCGACATCAGGGTGAAGATCTCATGCTTGCAACGTCGACTCTCCTGCTCCTCAGATATTTCCTGTCTTATATGCTTTTCCAGCACCACACGTTTCGACTCAAGCATCTGCATTCCTCATTTTCTTCTATCTATCTCACAGTCAAATGTCACATACTTGCAATTTTCCAATACACTCTGAGACTGCTAGCTAGTCATATGACAGGTGCTTATAAGCTCTCAGTGCAAAACAGCATTCACTCTTTCTAAAAGGTGCAGTACATGCCTTCAACTTCATAACACCTCCCCCCTTAAGAAAAAATGAACTATCATACTGAAAAGATGGCTTTATTTTTTTTTCTAATTCCTAATCCCATTACAACGAAATATGTAGGACATTAATCTAAGTTCATATTCATATCTGCACAATTCCTGTTCCAATTAAGATTGGAATCTGTTCAATCTTTGTTATACTTTATCCTTTAAAGATATATTTTATCCTTTAAATCCATGATAATGCATCTGCTATCACATTTTTATGATCTGCAACACGTACAAGTTGTCAATTAGAAGTCTGTTATGTAAGACTCCAATGAAATAGTCTCATATTCTTGTCTTTAGATTGGTCCAAAAATGTAAGAGGATTAACCCAGCCACAACTCTGTTCATAAGTCTTTGGAATGTGGCTGGTGTGTTCTTAATTTTAAAAGGCATCACTTTGAATTGATATAGCCCACTTGGGGTTACAAACGCAGAAACTTCTTTTCGCTTTCTCTGATAAAGGTACCTGCCAATAACCACGCAGTAAATCCAACTTTGTGATGTAACTGGCTTGTCCAGCTTTCTCTTGGTTATGGGTATGAAACTGATTTTGTTACTCCGTTGACCTTCCCATAGTCCATTCAAAATCGTTGAGTCCTGTCAGGTTTGGGAACTAACATGATCGGTGTACTCCACTCATTCTAACCCAGTTCAATGATTTCTTTGTTGAGCGTCACATCCACTTCCTTCTGAGCCTATAGGGGTGTTGTTTTATCAGAACAGCATTTCCTACTTCCACCTCATGTACAATAGTATTAGTCCTCTCCATCTTATTCCCGCATATGTCCTCATACTGTTGCAACAAACCTTTGGGTTCTTTGCTCCTGAGACACAGAGTGCACTAACCTATCCCACTCCTCAAAGACTTCCTCATTGTTTGACTTATTTTGAGGTATATCAAACTCCATGACATTTGGATTTGATTCCTCACTCTGCGGGTCAGTAACTAACACTTGTTTCTCTAGTTCCCTGGTTTTACTATAATAAGGTTTCAAAATATTCACATGACAAACCTGATACAGATTTTTCCTATCCAGCATTTTTAACCAGAAAGTTTACCTGAATCAACTTTTTCTCAGTTTGATAAGGGCCGCTAACCTGGCTTTCAAGGGATCTCCTACCATTGGTTACAATACCAGTACATCATCCCCATGGGAAAATGTCCAAACTTCAGAGATTTTATCTGCAACCTGCTTCGTTCTATGCTGTGCTCTCTTCAGGTGCTAGTTAGCTAACTTACCTACTGGATTTAATCTCTCCCTCACCACAGATACGTGATACAAGTGTAAGATCTTCAACTTCAGTCCTGTCAATTTCTCTTTAATTAATTTCAATGGCCCTTTCAGTTCAGGTCTGAATATTAACTCAAAGCGAGTAAACTGAGTAGATTCATTTGGCGCATCTCTAATGGCAAACAATATGAATGGGATACCTTTATCCCAATTATTTGGGTAATCCTGACAATACGGTCTTAACATGGTCTTCAGGGTCTGATGCCACCATTCCAAACCTCCCTGGGAATCAGGATGGTATGCACTTGATTTAAAATGCTGTATGTCTAAGCTATCCATGACTTCCTTAAGCAGTGTAGCAGTAAAATTAGACCCTTGGTCTGATTGATTCTCTCTGGGTAACCCATACCGCGTAAAGAAATCTACTAACTTTTCTACCACTCTTTTTGCCTTGATACTCCGTAATGGAATTTCCTCCGAAAATCTGGGAGACCCATTCATTATAGTTAAAATGTACTGGTTCTTACTTTTAGTTCTTGGGAGGGGACCCAGACAATCAATCATAGCCTGAATGAAAGGTTCTTCAAATATGGGAATTGGCAACAAAGGTGCTGGTTTTATTACCAACTTTGACTTACTTACCATTTGGCATACATAACAGGTATAATAAAATTTAACCACATCCTTGTGCAGTCCAGTCCAATAGAAATGGTTTTGGACCTTAGCCTGAGTCTTCCTTACACCTAGGTGACTTGCTCCTGGTAATCCATGTGCTACCAGCGACACAATCTGATGCACTTCTGCCCACTTCTCCTCTGCACTAACCTGTTGTGGTCTCCATTTTCATCTTAGGATTCTATCTTTAAGAAAATAACCTTCAGGAATACAGTCAGACTCTTTTTTTGAGTATCCATCTATATATATATATATATATATACATATATATCTTTTATTATCCCGTCTTTCCATTGTAAGCCCATTAGCCATTCAGGACTAAAATCTTCTGCTTGACCATCTACCTGTTCAGGTTTTTCCTGCACCATTACATCAAGCAATAAATCCACTAACGGAACCTCAACTCCTTCGTCTTTCTCTTTAGTTGTTACTTTGTGCTGTGACTTATGATAGTGGGATCTTGTTACTGCATAGTCTGGAAAAATTCTAGGTTATTTTTCTTTTAACTCCTACATTCCCTGATCTTCTTTTGGCTTCTCCACAACAAGGGGTGTCACTCCCACTTTGGATCCTGTTAAATCATTCCCAAGAACAAATTGTATTTCTGGAACTGACACTTTGTCAATCACTCCCACTAGCACTCCAACCTAATCTTACCTAGCGGAACGCTAAATTTCTGTCCATCTATCCCACAAATTACCACTTTCTCGGGTAACAATTCAGAAAGAGTGCAGATACGTTCATCTCTTATTGTGAGAGACTGATAAAATCCCATATCTCAAAATTATTCTTTCCCTTCTCCGCCTGTTCTTTCTGAGTAAACTTTACCCACAGAGGTGAAGTCTTCATAGACATCAGGCATTAACTCCAGACCCAGCCCCTGCCTTGGCTGTGCATTCTCCTGCAGCTCCTCGACTTTCCTTGGGGTTTCCTTTGCTACTTTCCCTAATGCCACTGGCTTAGCCTCTTTTGCCACATCTTTTCTCACATTGCCTTTCTTCAACGACCAGCACTGTGACATTATGTGTCCCACCTTCTGAAAGTGAAAACTCCTTTTTCCAGTGCCCTTCTGAAACCACCGTTGCTGCAATATTCTGTGATCCACTCCATTACAGTGGAAACACTGGAGGCCTTTCACCTCCTTTCCACCCTCTTGTGCTTCTTTTTCCATCTGTTGTAAATAATTACCAGTGTTCTGTACTCTTTCTTTTGTAGTTTAGGATCTCCCCTTCTCCGAGTTTCTATCCCTCACAGGATGAAATTCTTGCCAGAAGCTAAATTTTGCGTTATGCACCAATACATATCTATCTGCAATCTCTGCTGCTCTTCTCACCAAAATTTCTGTTCATCCGTATGAATTCTTATCATCTCTGGAAGTGAGTTTTTAAACTCATCCAGCAGAATAACAACCTCATATCTATTTTTAAGGCCTGCACCCATCTATCAAAATTACTATGTTTAATTCTTTTGAATTCAACATAAGTTTGACCTGGTTCCTTCTTTATGTTTCTGAACTGTGTCTATATACTTATGGTACCATTTCATAAGCACTCAAAATAGCCAGTTTTACATCAGCATAATTTCAAGATGGCTCATCTGACAGCACTGCAAATACTTCACTAGTTCTGCCTACCAGCTTAGTCTGAACTAACATTACCCACAAGTTCTCTGACCACTCCATCTGTATAGCCAATTTCTCAAATGAAATAAAGAAGGCTTCGACATCTTTCTCATCAAAATGTGACAGTGTTTTCACATATTTGTATACATATCGTTACTTTCTCTCTTCATCTCCAACCTGTTAACTTGACTTACCTGACTAATTTACAATTTCTGAAGTTCAAATTTTCTCTCACTTTCTCTTTGTTCTCTCTCTGTTTCTTTCTCTTGTCTCTCTCTTTCTCTCTTTTTTCTCACTCTCTTTATTTAGCTAAGAACCTTCTCTCCCTTTCTTTATTTTCTAACGCCATTTGCCTTAATTATAATTTACATTCTTCTAACTCTACTGTACTTGTCTGTATCTCTGACACACCTAAGTTCTTGACTAACCCCTTTACAATTTCAGCTTTCTTTTTGTCTCAGGTTTGAACAAATTCTAACCTATTTGCTAATTCTGAAAGTATGTCCTTCTCCTGTCTTTCAAAACTTTCTTGGCAAATGTGTGAATTATCTTCAAACCCCAGAACCTCTTTAGCAATTTTAAGAGTCATTTCTCTTAATTTTTAATTTAACCAACTACAAGTAACCAAAATTAAATAAATTGTCTCACCTACGTTTTATTTAATGATCTAGGACACTAGATTAGTACAGATTTTTTTGTACCCTAAATCTGTTCAAATCTGTCCAAATCCCAGATTGGATCTGTCTAATCCTGACCAAGTCCTTGAAGAGCCCCCAAACTGTTACAATACGACGGTGAACCCTCTGTTAATTAAACTAAACACCCAGAAAAGCTCACCTCGCCTTGTAATCTGTTAAAATATATGAGTGACAGAAAACTCTCAAATCCCACTATTTAATGAAAATAATATCAACTCATTCTTTAATTCTAAAAGTGAACATTTAATAACTATTCACAACTCTTAGCCCCCCCTTCTCTTAATTGCTTATTATCTGCCTCCAACTCTTTAACAATATACTGTTCCAATAAAACACTGACTAAAATTGCATTAACTTAATTTCAAAACCATACAGCAACAGTCGTCATTGATCTCTTTCATTTTTTCAGCTGAAGGTCTCTCTGGGTCGTTGTCTTTCTTTTTATTGTGAAGATGTTTCATATGGAAAGGTACATTTGATTCAGACTGTTTTGATGGCAGCTATTCTGTTAATGGCAGTTACTCGGTTGATGGCGGTTATTCCATCTGACTTTCAAAATGCCTACTTTTCTATCCCCCCAATATCAGGTTGTCTCATTGGTTCAATGTTAGCAAAAACAATAAGTTCAAACTTGATTGAGTTTCAGTATCCTGGGGCACAATTTAAACTAGTTGAAACTTTATTGCTGGAACAGCACAGCAGGTCAGGCAGCATCCAGGGAACAGGAGATTCGACGTTTCGGGCACAGGCCCTTCTTCGGCCTGTGCCCGAAACGTCGAATCTCCTGTTCCCTGGATGCTGCCTGACCTGCTGTGCTGTTCCAGCAATAAAGTTTCAACTTTGATCTCCAGCATCTGCAGACCTCACTTTCTCCACAATTTAAACTAGTTAAATTTGAATTGTTGTTGAAACAGCAACTAATTCAGGTATCTATTTTACAGCTAATTGTGATGTATGTTTAATATTCCAGTACACTCTAAAACTGCTAGTTAGTCATATGACAGGTGCTTGAAAGGTCTTAGTGCAAAACAGCATTCACTCTCTCTCAAAGGTACAGTACAAGCCTTTGACTTCATAACACAGATTAAACGTTGATTGAATTGAGATCTTCAGGATATTATCAGGAAAAGACAGGGTAGGTAAAGATAAGCTATTTGTATTCATTGAAGATTATAGCACAAGAATTAGGGCCAAGCTATTCAGGTGAGATGTTAGAAAGCACTTCTGCATGCAGAGGGTTGGAATATAAAAGCAGAGATGTACTACTAAGACTTTATAAAGCTCTGGTTAGGCCCCATTTGGAGTACTGTGTCCAGTTTTGGTCCCCACACCTCAGGAAGGACATACTGGCACTGGAACGTGTCCAGCGGAGATTCACACGGATGATCCCTGGAATGACAGGTCTAGCATATGAGGAACGGCTGAGGATACTGGGATTGTATTCGTTGGAGTTTAGAAGATTAAGGGGAGACTTAATAGAGACGTACAAAATAATACATGGCTTGGAAAAGGTGGATGCTAGGAAATTGTTTCCGTTAGACGAGGAGACTAGGACCCGTGGACACAGCCTTAGAATTAGAGGGGGTCATTTCAGAACAGAAATGCGGAGATATTTCTTCAGCCAGAGAGTGGTGGGCCTGTGGTATTCATTGCCACGGAGTGCAGTGGAAGCCGGGATGCTAAATGTCTTCAAGGCCGAGATTGATAGATTCTTGTTGTCTCGAGGAATTAAGGGCTACGGGGAGAACGCTGGTAAGTGGAGCTGAAATGCGCATCAGCCATGATTGAATGGCGGAGTGGACTTGATGGGCCGAATGGCCTTACTTCCACTCCTATGTCTTATGGTCTTATGGTCTTATGGTCAAAATGCAGAGAAGTTTGAAAATCCTTTCCTCAGATATCAAGGGATATGGGCCCAAGGTAGGCAAATGGACTTATACCACAAATCAGCCTTGATCTTATTGAGCAGGCTCAACAGAGACTGACTGGCTGACTCCTATACCTGTGTTGCTTGGCCATCCATGTAGTACATTTGCTCAGAAAGTCATGATCTAGAGGCAGTTCACCATTGAGTCTTTGCTTTCATACTATCCATCTGATGGAGATGGTCAAATCAGCTGAGGTGTTGTTGCATTAGCAATGAGAGTAATTATTTTAATCAGGCAGCTCAGATATTTTTTGACACTGTCTGGATTAAGTGGGATTTGATCACAGATCTTCTAATCAATCTAGCATGCTCCAAGACTCTGAGTTTGTCACAAGGATATATATGAATCAATGAAGCTATGCAGCCTATGCTACTGCTCAGCATTGCTTGAGATGAATACACTGAGAGTGCACAGTGAAGTTTTGGTGTTCTCAGTCAGTTTGTCATTCTCTTACTTAATGGGAACATAACAACTGCAATTCTGCAAAGCACATATTGACTTCAGACCAACAGGTTTCAGACAAACTGGTGATTTAGAGCCTAAGTGAAGATATCAAGTATTTCCAGCATTAGATTGTCAATGCAGATTGGTGGCATGGCAGCATTCTGGATCCTGACATTTGTCATCCTGATACTACTGGTCAAGTAAAATTCTGCATGCACAAAATGATCTGTCCATTTGGTTCAATGTTGTTCCTTGGTATGAAATGCTAATGCAATCTTCTCATTGCAACCCCACAATTTGATGAGTATTTAAACAAATATACGCAAGATCTCATGTCAGCAAGACTGAACAAAGCTTTGTCAGTTCTGATATGTAAGTGAGCACCCTCTATAATGACCTGAAGGCATACAACACACAAAAAAAGTAGAATGCTCATACAGGTGTCAGTGGCAGAATGCAACCCTGGCTGACCCTGCTGTGGATCTTAAAGAGTTCTAATGTTATCATGTCATAATTGACTTTGCCCCTCATGTTGTCATGGAAAGGGGCATTCACTTTTCATATGAAATGAAGCTTTTAGTGCACGAATACCTCATAATGCAGTGTCAAGCTCAAAGTGAAAACTTATTCTAAAAAAAGGTAGTCAATAAAATGAAATTTATTTTAATTGAAGAGGAAAACTTTAGTTAACCGAGATATTTTTGCTTGAGAAAGTAAATGTGCTGTCACACAAAGATGAAAACCACTCACTATTCAGATCACTGTGTGTTGCCATGCAGTAATATATGATCGTGTTCCTCTACAACCTCATGTCATCAGATTGTTGTTGGCCAACTTTTTCATGTAGAATTATGCATCTTGTCTAAAATAGTATCACGAGTGGATTGATCTTAAATAATTTGTAAATTTTTCACTTGTGATTGAGTATGTCCAGTCATGAAAGTAATCTTTCTGTCTTATTTCCATGTTACAGGTCCTTTGCAATTAAAAAAAGCACAATCTCACTATAGACAGAATGGTTGTTTTTTTTCTTAAGAGTGAAAGGCATTCTGAAAACCTGTTTCAATGTCCACAGCATATGTACAGCACTTCACATCCAATTATATACTTTTCAAGTGCAATCAAATGGCTAGGTGGGAAATAATTAATCAAAATCTACTGGGAGACCGTACTGTGATTATCATATATTTCCATCCAAAGACAAACCATCAAACTAATGAGAGTTTAAACGTTGAACACTTATTACAGATAGGAGTGAGATAGTAGGATGGTGCCCCTTTTATCCACCTCTTGATTGGTTGCACCCATCTGTGTTTTTTTTTAAATGTTTTAACTCCTTGAGTGGTGTGACTCTGAAAAAATGCAATAGTGGTTCCGTAAAGAAAGAATAAATGTTTATTTCTCAACACTCACAATGTAATCACAGCAGCATCAATTCATTCATCTACACAAGACAGAGAAACACAAGAAAAGATTCAGGGTGAACCTCATTGATATGGTTCTGGAATTACATGTCAGCCAGACTTAGCGTAGACAGATTTCTGTCTAAACAGCATTAAAATATCCATTTTGTTTTATTTCTGATACTCAATAATAATTTCATGGTCACCATTTCTGAGACAAGTTTTCAGCTTCATTGGTTGAATTGCATTTTGGTGCAGTATTTGAATCTGTGTTTCCAGAGCATTCGACCAGATTTCTACATCTGGATAACCTTTACACATCAATGTCTATAGCCATTTGGCAATAGTCGCTTGTGATTTAGTAAGCTCATTTAACTGGATGGCTAGTTTGCAATTCAGAGTGATGCCAATAACATGAGCTCATTTCCTGCACTGGCTGAGATTACCATGAAGAACTGTCCTTCTTAACCTCTCCCCTCATCTGGGGTGTGGAGACATGTGGTCCTCTGGTACTAGGGTGATAATTCCACAGCTAAGATTTGTGATGTCTCTTCAATGGAATGTCCCAACAAGGCCATTTATATTTTAATGTACTGCCCAGACAAATCAACAACTTCTAGCTTTGGGCAGTTTTATATCTATTTGAATCATTTATTTTATAATACAGATTGTCAGTTCTTCATTTTGTTTTTAAAGGTAAATTCCATTAATTCAGTGACATTATAACATGGATGTGATACAATAGATACCTGTGAAATATTTTTTGACTGAATCTAGTAGTGATCTCTGGGTGAAGCTTTATTTTTGAACCAATGTTATTGGGGTAAGTTATATAATACTAATATTTACTGTCTAATCAACATTTTTGAGTTGCAATGATTCTTATGGCAAGTATTACTGCAAGCAATGATAATGACAAATAAATGCTTAAAAAAAGGAGACTTTGAACCATCTCTACAGAAGCAATAGGTCGTGCAGATATTCACACTTTTAAAAAATGAAATAATTCTCAATACTGCTTCATTACCAAAAAAACTAATGATCTATTCCTGTTGTAACATGTGACAGAAAAGCTCACACATATGAATTCCTGGCTAATGGAATATTACTTTCATGTCAGCAAGTTCTCGTGATTATATAAAACTACTCAAGTCCCATTATTGATTTACAAAACAGGGCAATATAATTTTTCCTAATTATGTTGTGCAAAAGTGGGTGGAAGAGACTTGAGGGTGAAACTTACCAACAGATGTTGTAAAACAGGCAAAATGCTAAATGTATAAAAGGTGAGGCAAACAATTGTGGGCAAAGTTGAATAGTTTGTCATAAATATTATTACAATCACCATAGAGACTTCTAGTTGTTTCACCATCAATTGAATGAACTAAAGGATGTGATTTTACTTTTAAACTATTTACTGAGGCAAACAAACCAAAATAAACATAATTCAAATTTATGTTAAGAGCCCAATGGTATTTAAGAAAAGATAGTATTTTTAACCATAAGTTGCTTAATACAACACTGAAAAATCTTACAGAGTACACAAGCATGAACATCACTCCCCACATATATGTTGCACCACATGCAGTTTCACAGCATGTTGTTTAATATTCTCCTATCCAAAGAAGAATCATGTTGGATTTGAATTGTTATTGTTTCTCTCTCCGCAGATGTTTCCAGATCTGCTGAATTTCTGTAGCACGTATTTTTCAGATCTCCAACATCTACAGTACTTTCCTTTGACTCAAAATTTTCTCTTTTTCATTTCCAACTCAATCTATTTTGCCCTCGAGTTACTTGCACTGGCAGTCGTATTCCATCCAAATTTCCTAGATACAGTCAACATCAAAGCAGCTTTCTCCTACTAAATCTCCTTAACAAGGTTCAAACAGTCTTCATGTTACAGAATGTTGAGAGTCTCCTTTCTGTGATGTTTTAAATGGGATGAATGACTTTGAAAGAACTGACCTAACAGCAGTTCCCTTACCCAGTCCATAGTGCCTGCTTTCCCTGCTTTAGCTTACTGTCTTTTTTAACCATATTGCTCACATAGTTCCTTAAAAGTGTCTCCTCTGGAATCCTCAATTGCAGAATCGGTTCCACGCCGCTAACTCTGTCTTTTAGGGCTCTGAAACTGGCTAAAATCTGATATCTAATTAATTTTCTATTTATCCTTGGCTTCATCTCCATAGCAACCTAGATAATTTAAGATTGTCTCAGAATCTACACGTTGCTAGTTCTAATGTAGTTTCACTTTCAGGGACATGTTGAAAACAAAAAAAAAGGCACAAGGATATTTACACAATGAGAAAAAGTAACAAATAATTCATGAAAGTTTGTAGAATTCTGGGTTTAAATGACTTCAAACCATTTCTCACGTATTTGTTCTTCAGAAGATGGGATTTAAAGTTTAATACATAACAGCATCTACTCATAGGCCACAGTCAATTTTGTGAAATGTGTCAAGGTACTTCAGAAAAAGATCCAGATACTGATCAGAGGTTGGAAATGGAGTTAGGGGTTTATAACAAAGTAGATTCTGAAGATGTTTTTGAAGATTTGATTTGATTTGATGTATTGTCATGCGTACCTACGTACAGTGAAAAGCTTTGTTTACACGTAGTACAGGCAGATCATTGAGAGCTAGAGCATACAGATCATAGGGTGAACAAATACTTAGACAGAGGTATACAGGTTACAGCACACAGGGCATGTGCTAGGCAAGATTAGCATCAGCAAGATCAGCATTATTTGAAGTTAGAAAGGTCCAATCATCAGTTTGATAACGGCAGGGAAGAACCTGTTTTGCATCTGCTGGTGCGTGTGTTAAGCTTCTGTATCTTCTGCCTGATGGAAGAGGTTGTATGAGAGCATTACTGGGGTGGGATGGATCTTTGATGATATTCTGTAATTTCTAAAGATCCTGGGCAGAGTAGTTGCTGTACCAGGCCGTTATGCATCTGGACAATATGCTCTCATTGGTGCATCTGTAAAAGTTGCTGAGGGTCCTTGTGGATATGCCAAATTTCCTGAGCTGCCTGAGAAAGGAAAGGTGTGATTGTGCCTTCTTGACCATCAAATCTATGTGGGAAATCCAGGACAAGTTGTTGATTATCATCATTCCTAGGAATCTGATGCTTTCAACCTCAGCTCCCTTGATGGAGGTATAGGTGTGTTCTCCTCCTTTCTTTCTCAAGGCAATGATCAGTTTTTTAGTTTTGTTGACATTGAGAGAGAGGTTGTTATTATTGCACCATGACACCAAGTCCCATCTCCTTTCTGTAACCTACCTCATTGTTTTTTGATATCGTTATATGATATTGTTTAATGGGGACATGATTTATGGATGGAAGGTGAAACAACTTGTCACCCCTCTAGATTAGCGAATGGAGGAAAGGTGGATCACAGCAGACCACAGTTGAAAGTGTGATTTATGTAAGATGAAAGAGGCTGCTGAGAATATGCCAGATGAAACAGGGACATAAGTGTGCCTTATTTGTTGTAATAAGTCATATAGATCTGAAATAGTAAATACTGAAGAGTGTCATCAGTATCACCCACTGATGTTAGTATGTGGGTTTGTGGGCAGAGGAAGTTTAAGATTGTGAAACAGTGAGATCTAACATCAAGTATTCCCTCAAAATCTATGTAACCATGTGTGTCATGTCAATTTAACCTGCTAAAATACACTAAACCGTATCTTGTTCTAATTAGATCAGTATGTGATTTTCCTCTACCACACTCGGCCAAACAGGCCCTGTATTTTCCAAGCAGGATGGTATCAGCAACCTTTATTTGAACAATAGCTCACACAACAGTGAGCTGGTATGCCCAGATAATAGTAAGAGAACATTAATTGGACTTTTCCTTGCACATTTCATCTCAATGACATATAGAATGATAATATTACAGCAAGGAAATTTGTTATCCTAAAACATGAGTAAAGAAGACAAGGAACTGAATATTTCGTTTACCAGTCAAACTGAGAGACTGGAAAATAAGCTGTGCAAGGTTGACAATGGAAAGTGTAAATCTGGTACATAAAGAAAAATACAGAAGGAAAAACATACTTGATTATGAAAGAGAGAACAATAAGTAAGAAATTTAAGTAATTTACAATTTTTCATTTGTAAAATATCCAACAATTATGAAAATCTGACTTGAACGTTATTGGTTAAGTTTCAATGTCACAGATTTGATGGTAATAAACTACACATCACACATCAATCCAAGGATCTCTAAGTAGTAAACCAGGCTTAATCAAATGTATAACGACCTGAACTTGCTCCAAGACGAACTCCTTGTGTCACTTAACAATAGCTCTAACTTGCTATAGCAAGTTTAATTCATATCAAATGATACCGTGATATAGTGTGAAAGCAGGCGATTCAGCCCATCAAATCTTCACCGACCCTCTGAAGAGCATCCCAGACTTACCCTGCTACCCTATTTCTGTTACCCTCATTTCCCACCGAGCCTGCATATCCCTGGATAATATCAGAAATTTAGCATGGCCAATGCACATACCACTCACATTGTTGAACTTTGGGAGGAAACTGAAGCACCCGAAGGAAACCCATGCAGACACAAGAAGGATGTGCAAACTCCACAGAGACAGTCGCCCAAGGGAGGGACTGATTCCTGGTCCTTGGCGGAGTGAGGCATCAATGTCAACCACTGAGACACCCTCCGAATGTAGAAGATAAATTCGACCATGGATATTTATCTAAAAGTATTGTAGCATTCATGCAGGTATAATAGTGAGTACTATTGACATCACCATTATTTTAGCAACACATATAGACCACGATTACTTGGGAATATAAAATTGATGGTTTAACATTGTGGATTCTTTTGATTTATAATTTGTTTTGTCTGTGTGATTACCAGGAATCAAACACCATAATAAATGTATGTGAAAAGTATAGTTGAATGTTACCAAACACATTACTTAGCAGACAGAGAATTAAAGATTAGCAAATGATGCCTTATGAAGAATTTCAAAGACAAAATGTTCTGTTTTATTTTTAAATAGTCATTGCAAAATGATTGATTCTTAATTTGCTTCTGATATCACAATTAATTATTTATCTAAGAGTTGTAGAATACATTTGCTGAAGCTGCAGTTGTGTTTGGCCTTGTCTATCCAGACTGTTCCAGATTGTTCAATTTAATGGATAATACATGAAGAGCTGGGCACCACTCATATATTTAACTAATTTTAGTTCCAGCTGTTACATGTCACTGTTAATATATCTGAATTATAGTAAATTAAGAATTAAACAAAAGTTCAAACCTCTTCAAAATAATCTGTCTGAAAGAATACAAATAAAGCAGTTCCTTTCATTTCAATTTTGTCAGAGATTCTTTTACATCAGTATTTTTGAGCTCATCATTTCCTGACATCAGTTGACTTTGTAGCAAAGTGGTTTTCCTGGTAGATTTTGTTTGGACATTATGAATGTACATTTACATCAATCATTAGTGGAATTTTTGCCTTGCAACTCCATGGTCCTTTCTCTCGGTCATTCCTGAATGGTTCAGAGTGTTCTCCAGCTCCATATCAGGAAAGGCAGAACACATTTAATTTATCCCTGCTGGTTTGTGCTTCTGACTACATCCTCAGGCTGTACGTAGAGGTACAAACCTAATTATCCTGTTTACCTTTAAGCCAAATATCAAACTCAGATCACGGCTGAGCTTCCAGTGTGAAGTGTGGGACTGGTGCGCACTTTACTTCACAGAAACCTGGCTCAACCCATCCATTCCTGACTGCGCACTTCAGGCTGATGGTTTTTCTATCCATCATATGGACTATACAGCATCCTTGGATAAGGCACAAGGTGGAGGGATTTGTTTTTTATTCAATAACCTGTGATGCATGGATAATGCAACCCTGGGCAGCCATTGCTTCCCAAACCTTGAACTCCTCACCATCAAATGCCGCCCCTTCTCTCTCCCACCGGAATTTACTGCTGCTATACTAACTGCTATGTATATACCGCCACAAACAAAGATTGAGGAAGCTCTGGATATGCTATACTCTACCTCTCACACCCTGGAAACAGAACATCCTAAGACCCTGTTTATTGTGACCGGCTTCAATCAAGCCAATCTAAGGAAGGTATTGCCCAAGTACCACCAGAACATTACTTTCCCCACCAGGGGCCTGAACATTTTAGAATACTGCTACACCACTCTGAAAGATGCCTGCCTGCTGCTCCATCCCCTACCCTCATTTCGGGGACTCTGACTACAATGCCGTTTTTCTTCTTCCGGCTGACAGGCAAAAGCTCAAGCAGGAGACCCCCTGGCGGAGACAGGTCCAGTGCTGGTGGGAAGTGGCAGTGGATCAACTCTTGGAATTGGCTGATTGGGCCATATTCAAACAGTCCGCAGGTACCTTGGACAAGTACACCACCACCGTCACAGACTTTATCAGCAAGTGTGTGGAGGACTGCATACCGAGGAAGTCAATCCGAGTTTTCCCCAACAGGAAAACCTGGATAAATCAGGACATATAGAACCTGCTAAAACCAGGCATGAGGCCTTCAGATCAGGACACCCACTCAAATATAAGGATTCCAAGTATGACCTTCACAGAGCCATTAAGACAGTCAAGGACCAATACCGATCCAAACTAGAAACCCAGACAGACACCCGGCAACTATGGCAAGGACTGAATGAAATCACAGGTTCTAAAAAGAGACAGTGCAAGATAGCAGATGATGACACACACCCCCAGATCGTCTCAACGCCTTCTATGCTCACTTTGAGCAGAATTTCAGCAGAGGTAATACCTATTCCGACAAGTCCTGACGAACTTATCCCAACAGTCACTGCATCAGAGGTCAGATCAGTTTTCCTTTGTGTGAATCCAAGGAAAGTGATGGGACCAGACGGAGTACCAGGCCATGCACTCAGAGCGTGCGCAGATGTTTGGAAGAGGTCTTCTTAGATTATTTACAGTGTGGAAATAGGCCCTTCGGCCCAACAAGTCCACACCGACCCGCCGAAGCGCATCCCACCCATACATTTACCCCTTCACCTAACACTACAGGCAATTTAGCACGGCCAATTCACCTGACCTGCACATCTTTAGACTGTGGGAGGAAATCGGAGGAAATCCACGCAGACACGGGGAGAACGTGCAAACTCCACACAGTCAGTCGCCTGAGGCAGGAATTGAACCCGGTCTCTGGCGCTGTGAGGCAACGGTGCTTCCCACTGTGCCACCGTGCCGTCTTCTTGGACATCTTTAATCTCTCCCTGTAGCAGGCCAATGTCCCTACCTGTTTCAAGATGGTCAACATCATCCCTGTGCATAAGAAGGCTCATGCAACATGTTTCAATGACTACCGCCCAGTGGCCCTAACTTCAGTAGTCACGAAGTGCTTTGAAAGGCTGGTCATGGTATTAATCAACTTGAGCCTCCCCACTACTCTTGACCCACTCCAATTTGCCTATCAGACCAACAGATCCACGTTCAATGCCATATCATTTGCCCTTCACTCCTCCTGAGAACAACTTGACAGCAAGAACAGCTACGTAAGAATCCTACTCATTGACTACAGTTCAGCCTTCAACATTATTATCTCCTCAAGACTGATTACTAAACTTAGTGATAGAGTCATAGAGCCATAGAAATGTACAGCACGTAAACAGACCAGTCGGTTCAACTCGTCCATGCCGTCTAGATATCCCAACCCAATCTAGTCCCCCCTACCAGCACCTGATCCATATCCCTCCAAACCCCTTATTTTCATATACCCATCCAGGTGCCTTTTAAATGTTGCAATTGTACCAGCCTCCACCACTTCCTCTGACAGCACATTCCATACACATACCACCCTCTGCATGAAAACGTTGCTCCCAGGTCTCTTTTATATCTTTCCCCTCTCACCCTAAACCTATGCCCTCCAGTTCTGGACTCCCCCACCCCAGGGAAAAGACTTTGTCTATTTATCCTATCCATGCTCCTCGTGATCTTGTAAACCTTTATAAGGTCACCCCTCAGCCTCCGATGCTCCAGGGAAAACAGCCCCAGCCTGTTCAGCCTCTCCCTATAGCACAAATCCTCCAACCCTGGCAACATCCTTGGACTAAGCCCCATGCTCTACAACTGGATCTTCAGTTTCCTGATCTACAGACCACAATCAGTCAAGTAAAAGCAAATTACTGCGGATGCTGGAATCTGAAACCAAAAGAGAAAATGCTGGAAAATCTTAGCAGGTCTGGCAGCAACTGTAAGGAGAGAAAAGAGCTGATGTTTCAAGTCTAACTGACCCTTTGTCAAAGCTTTGACAAAGGGTCAGTTAGACTTGAAACGTCAGCTCTTTTCTCTCCTTACAGATGCTGCCAGACCTGCTGAGATTTTCCAGCATTTTCTCCTTTTGGTTTCAAAATCAGTCAAGGTTGGGGACAATATTTCGTCCTCATTAGCACTCAACACTGGAGCCCCCCATGGTTGCGTACTCAGCCCTCCACTGTTCTCACTCTATACCCATGACTGCATTGCCAAATACCAGATTAATGCCATTTACAAGTTCATTGATGACACCACCATAGTCAGTTGAATCTCATATGGCGATGAAACAGACTGCAGACGGAAGGTGGAAGACCTGGAAAAATGGTGCACTGAGAATAACCTAGCTCTCAATGCCAGCAAAACCAAGGAACTCATTATTAACTTTCGGCAGGATGTTACACATGCCCTCCAATGCATTAACAGCACAGAGGCGGAACGAGTGGAGAGTGTCATGCTCTTGGGGGTGGTCATCCACAACAAACTTTCTTGGACTTTTAACATTCGCCTGTACCCATGTTTTTTGTTTTTGCTACTATTTAGCTATTATTTACTATTTATCCTACTTAACTATTTGATATGCTGTATTGCTCGCAAGGCAAAGCTTTTTACTGTGCCTCAGTGCACGTGACAATAAATTCAATTAAATTCAATTCAAACCCACATTCACCCCATTACCAAGACTGCCTTTTTTCTTCTCACATCATCACACTTTTATGTTTCCCCTGATGTTATGTCTTCTGCTACAAAACTGCTGTACATGTTATTATCACCTTCTACTTTAATTTCTTAAATACTGATATTGTCAACTTCCCAAGTTCGAACATCAAATCAACTGTTCCAGGAGTATTCCTTTATTAACCAATCCCATGACAAATCTTAAACCTTCAAATCAACCAGGGATGAGCATCTGAAGGGCCAGTCAGAAGAAGCAATGAAGGATAGGTAAATCCAGGTGGAGTTGAGGCAGGCTTAATGGTGGCAAACTTTCTTTGAAGCATGGGACTATATCATCCAGATTGGGCTCCTAGGAAAGAGGCGATCATCATTGATAGTTCTCACTGAATTACCCTCATGTATCATCTTTAAAATGCTCATTCCTGTTTTGTCGTACTTAATGAAAGCTGTTGTTTCTGTTATAATATGTTCAGGATTAAATATTATCGGTGAGTTTCATGGACTTGTTATATCCTCGCATGAATTGCCTGAATTTTAGAATGCCAAATATCCGTGGATTACCTTACCTGCTGAACCCAGTTAAACATACTAAGTAATGCATGATTCCACAGAATTAAGGTTTTGATCTTGCATTGGTAAAGGGTAAACATTAATCAGGAAGCTCTACACAGCAGGGATAAAATGAGAGACAGTCACCCAAAGTCTGACTGTATATCTATCTGTGTCTCATGAGAGTGTGGTTCTGGAAGAAGGTCAAACAGTAAGTGTCTGTTTTACCCTCTTGATTGTAAAAGCCCAATCTGGATGATATAGTCCCATGCTTCAAAGAAAGTTTGCCACCATTAAGCCTGCCTCAACTCCACCTGGATTTACCTATCCTTCATTGCTTCTTCTGACTGGCCCTTCAGATGCTCATCCCTGGTTGATTTGGCTACTAGTTTGAAAATTGGCTACTAGTTTGAAAAAAGACTGCTGTGGTGTGGCGAGCCACAGGAATCTGGTTAAAGATGACTGTCCAGGAGAGATTCCTTACTGCTGGATCCCACTTCATTACTGTCCAAGGCCACCAGCAGAAGTCTTTGAAGCAAGGTGTCATACAAGCGTCGTCAAGCCCATGAGCCTCCTGCATAGTCCACATGAGAACGAAAGAAAGATGGAACACTGAGGATACATGTTGATTACTGAGCACTTATTGCAGATGCATAAGGATGCATGTCATCAACTTTGGATTGAGGAAACATTGCAAGTCTTCAAAGATCCAAAGTATTTCTGTGGTCTCAATTGGGCCCAAGGTTAGAACCAGCTACTCTTCACTGAATAAGATATTGAAAAGACAACCTTCTGAACAGGCACCATGGGGCTACACAATACCCAGGAATGCTGTTTGGGCTCAGTAACACCCCTGCCACCTTAATGCATATGATGGATAAAGCTTTTGATGACCTTGATTTCCAGGTTCGCTTTGTATATCAGAATGACATACATATTTTTGGATCAATATTCAAGAAATTTCTGGGAAGACGAGACATTCATTTACCTCATTTGTCACTGTTTCAGTTGGAAGTCAAACCAGAGAAGTGCCAACATTTCCAGACAAAAGCACAATACCTTGATCACTTTATTACCAAGGCAGACATTATTCCTGACTATAAGAAAATCTGAGTGATAGAGGAATGGCCCTAACTTAAAATGGGGCAAGAACTATGTATGTTTCTTGGTCCCAGTTGGTTAAAATAGGTCCATGAAAGACTGTGCACTATAATTTGCTGAGGAATCAGAGAATGCTGCATCAATTTTTGGGAACGGATGTATGAAGCATGGTATTTCATTGAGCATTGCAGGGAGTTGGACTGCAGCAAGTAAAGAATACTTTTACATGCTCATGCAAATGCCTGTCTCATCACCTGCCCTTGGCTACTCAAATTTCCAGCTCTCTTTCATAATGGAAATCACTGTCAGTTTCCTGGGCAAGGGGCAGTGCAACCACAGGTTTGATGGGAGAAAGGAATGCTTCTAATTCTCCCTCATGCTATTTTTGCACTATCAACAAATAACATACTGTGTATATAATCTGGTTGACTAATCACTTGATTTTCTTCTATGGGGAATACACCTTTTGAATCCAGGGAGGGAGCTGGTGGCACAAGGGTTATGTCACTGACCATTAAGCAATGGAGAGAGGGGGTTCAAATCTGTCCATGCAATTAGAATTAGAATTCAGTAACCAAATTCTGGAATTGAAAGCTAATTCAGGTAATGAAACTGTCACTGACAGAAAAAAAAACAACTAGGAAGGAAATTTGAAATCATTATCTGGTCTACATGTGATTTTAAACCACAGCAGAATTTATGACTTTGAGGTGTTCGCTGAAATTACTAATCAAGTCACTCAAGTTAAGAGCGATTAGGGATGAACACCAAGTGCTGGCTTTAACAGTGCTCCCATATTGCATGAAATGCAAACTCAGTCCTGAAGAAGTCATACCGGACTCAAAACATTAATCCAGTCTTTCTCTCCTCAGATATTGCTATACCTGCTGAGTTTTTCTCAAACTCACATTATTTGGAATATGCAGCAATGCACCCCATGAATTAGCTCAATCAAGTTCATCTTGAATGATTTTTAATCTGAATTTATTTTTTAAGCTACTACCCTTGCTGCTTTAAGTTTCATAGCAATAATCTTGGGGTTAAAGGGCTTGTTATATGAGGAGCTGTTGAAGGTTCTGGTCTGTACTTGATGGAGCTTAGAAGGATGATGGAGAATTCTAATGAAAACATGCAGAATACTGAGAGATCTCGATAGAGTGGATGTCAGGAAACTGTTTCCGATACTAGGAGAGACTGAGACTGGAGGGCACAGTGTCAGAGTGAAGGGATGACTGTTTAGCTCTAAGATGAAGAGGGATTACATCAGTCAGAAGGTGGTGAATCTGTGGAACTCATTCCTGCAGAAGGCTGTGGAGGCCAAGTCATTGAGTGTCTCCAAGACAGAGACACATAGGTTCTTGATTGGTAAAGGGATCAACAGATCTGGGGAGAAGGCAGGAGAATTGGGTTGAGAAACATATCAATCATGATTAAATGGCAGAACAAATCTGATGGACCAAATGGCCTTATTCTGCTCCTATATTCTGCCCCGATGGTTTTCTGAATGGTGGGTTGTCAGCTTCCCATCGGCTCCTGCAAGAACATTTTCTGCTACTGTATTTTTGTCATCATGATACTTCTTGACACGCGAAGAGTTTCTTTCATGCAATACTTTTTCTGGTGGGTACACTCCTTCTTGATGATGGCTCAAGGGACAAGGGATAAAATGGTGCATCCATCTTACTTGGATTCTGTCATCTCAACCACATTTCTTTACCTGACATCACAGAAGACTATCTAACTCTCCTTCTAAGGTCTGCATCACACTTTGTGACACTCCTTTTCTCTCTGCATCATGACATTGAATCTCCTGATTAACACTGAGTCACAATCATTGTTCCCTCTAATTTTCTGACCAGCTGTGAGGGTTTGTGTAGTCTATGCATTGGCAGCGACTTCCAGAATTGCAATTCAATGCCATGTATGGTGTGCTGACGCTGAACGTCAGAGTGGCCACACAGCTTACTTTGGTTGCAGTCGTTTCCCGTATGTATAATTACTTGGATGACAGAAGTAAAACTACTGTGGCCAAATTTGGAAATAACACAGGTGGGAAGGCAAGTTTTGAGGATGACACAAAGTCCACCCAAGGATAAAAACAGATTGAATGAGTTAATGAAAACTTGACAGATGGAATATAATGTACAAAAATGTCAAGTTATACACTGAGGCAGGAAGAATAGAAGAAATGAATATTATTTAAATGTAGAAACACTGCAAAAAGCTGGAGCACACAGGCGTCTTGGGAGTCCTCATGTATGATTCACAAAAAACTAGCTTTCATGTTTTATTTCAAAAGAACGAAGAATAAAATAGGGAGATCTTGCAAAAACAAGACAGGGTACTAGCCAGAGCAGCTGGAAGACTATGACCAGTTTTGCTCCCCTTATCTCCGGAAAGATGTATTGACATTAGAGGCAGTTCAGAGAATTTTCACTATGTTGCTTGTGAGTATGGAGGGGTTTTTTTTAATGAGGGAGTGCTGAGTAGATTGAGCTTGTACCCATTGGAGTTTAGGAGAAAGAAAGAGTACCTCATTGAAACGTATAAAATTCTTTGGGGCTTGACAAGGTAGATGCAGAAATATTTCTCCTAGTGACAGAGTCTCAGACAAGAGGTCATAGTTTCAGAGTAAGGGGTCACCTATTTAAGAAAGGGATGTGAGATTCCTTTTGTCAAAGAGTTGCGAACCTGTGAAGTAGCGGGCTGTCAAGACTGGCTCGTTAACCATGTTCAAGTCAAAAATCTATGGTTAAGAGGTGAGGCAGGAAAGAAGAGTTGAAGATTATTGGATGACCATGACGTTATTGCTGGAGCAGACTCAATGAGCTGAGGGAACTTTGACAGAATTGCAAAGCTTGTATGATGGGCCTGCAGCCCTGACACAGCAGATTCTCTGTTAGAGGTTACCTAAGTTTTTATTTGATTCTCTTCCAGGATTTATCATTGTCATTGATGTAGGTGGAGCATGAGTAGCCACAAACTGTATGATTGATTCAGGTTATTTCTCTAATGAGGATAAGTTTTATTTTATCCTCCCCTTTTTTGCTGGAATTTTATGGTTCACTTGCTTCTGTTATTTCTTCGATCCTGTCTTTTGACTGGATTCTACCATTCATGAATTTATGCCCCGTGAATGTCAGTTGTTTCAACCCAGCCAGTACTTGTCCACAATTAGTGTAAGTCCTGCTGACTGCCAGCTAGTAAAATTAATGTCAGCCTCTCATCATGCTGCTCTCATTTGGCTCCATGAATAACAATATTATCTGCAATTTTAGCAGCTCCTGCAATCCCTTGTATTATTTTGTGGATTTTGTTAAAAATCACACAACACCAGGTTATAGTCCAAAAGGTTTTTTTGGAGGCACTAGCTTTTGAACAATGTCAATCTTTTGCTATAAATTCTGTGTCTTATGGTCCTGCTTCATAGTTAACTGATGAAGGAGCGACACTCCAAAATCTAGTATTTCCAAATAAACCTGATGGACTATAACCTGGTGTTGTGTGATTGTTAACAGTATTAGAAATGTAAAGAGAGAACATTTTGACAAATTTTTGAGACGTGCTGTTAATTCTCTTTGTTTTAGTTCTACCCACAAAACTCTTTGGATAACACTACTGTCGCTGTCTCAATCTTGATTAGGAGTCACTTCAGCCCCAACACATATCACTGGCATCACGTGTGATTGTTCCTATTGATGGAAATCATGTATCCATGATCTCTGTGATTACATCACTCTCTGGGATTTCTTTAAATCTTCCTATAGTTGTATCCCTTTCATCTCTCATTCTAATACGTAGTTTACCAAGCTTCTATCTCTGTTCACTTTGCTTCTGTGCTTCTTGGGAAAATGTCATTTTACCCCCACATTTGACCATGTGTTCTCTTTTGAAAGGGCAGCATTATTTCTTTCATAATGTCCTACGTTGCTACTCTGAAACTCTCTGTGTCAGATTTCTGCTAGCAATTATATATGCCTGAATTCTTTTGTGTTACTTAATTAACCACAGCTTTTGTTATGCTGAAGTCAGAGGTGGATCCAAATTGCAGACTGTTTTTAATGCTGCTGCAATTTTCAAAGTATCATCCAGAGTAAAGTGATCTTCTCTTTTCAGCAATGCAAGTATCAACTCTCCCATCTGAGAATGTTGGACCATTTGATCAATTATTTAGTTATTCAGATAAGTCACAGCATAATTGTGGCATTCATTCACCACTTACCTCAAACAAATCAGAAATGGAGCTAATTCTTTGTGTCTCACCTAATAGAAATATTATTTTCAGAGTGTGGAATTTGTTATCACATCATGGTCCCTCATAGATTTAATTACACATTCATAATATCTTTTCTCTCATGTAAGAAATGTCCTGAAAGTCTCTCTCACTGAAGCACCTGCTTTGAATAGCAATAAAGCCTGTTGCTGTACTTTCTGCACAACTGTAGATTCATTCAAAAACTAACTACAACTGTTAGTGTATGTTTCAGATACCTCCAGTCATGCTTGCCATTGACTGTTTACCTGTCAGTTTAAATGACTTAATATTCCAGATGGTAAACATATCAGCTTCAGTAAATACCATGAATCAATTTGTGAAATCTCTATTTATCCCTGGAATAGTCTTCTGTGTTATTCCTCTTTACCAAAGTTACATTTCAAAGAATTAAACCCACTGTCACAAATTTAACTTTTTAACAATGATTAATAAAGCTTTAATGAGGCTGCTCCTTCTCACTCCTACATGTACTATCCAAACTCTTATGCTGGAATCTATGCACTTTCAGTTCATTATTGCTGCATGATATCTAGCATTATCTGGGCAATCCATGTAATGGCAGTTTCTATGTTCCAGCCAGGCTCTGGATCAATAAATTTTTGCTAATTCCTTACTGATTTTATTAGTGACTATCATATATTTATGACCCTCAGCTTTAGATTTTGTTCTTTCAAGAAGATGCATTAAACTCTTTTGAAACAGCTTAAATCCTATTCAATTATCCTGTGCTTGAAAAAGCAAGTGTCAGAAATTGATAGACAGATTTCAAGTACCTTGATGAAAGACAGACATTTGGCCAATTCATAACTCACAGGAATTCTTAGCAATTCACCACAGCTTCAGGGCCATTCTCTTGAGTTTGATCTCTTTTCAAAAATTGCTCTATTTATTCCACAGCTGTTTTCACAAACAAATTGACCCATCAGTTATCTTGCCACTATAGCCTTTTCAACAGGTTTATCATTTGTGGTGAGAGTTTAATAAAACGTCTTAGAATTCTCTTTGGGTTTTTTGAAACCTAAGGACTTGCAGGGTAGGTTGCTGCTCTCATGCATAATTTTGAGTTGTGCAGAAACTTCAATTTAAATTTACCTTGTTAAACAAAGTACATTTTCATTATTATACATTGGGCATTGTCTACTTAATTTCTTTATAAATAAAAGTTGAAGGATATGTTTTAAATGGTAATTTTATGAAATCTCAGAAATATGCGTCTCTCTCAAATCAAGGAATCCATGAACAGATGTCTAATGAATGCTGACGAACTTTTTAATAGGACAGTGAAAATAGAGGGAGGATATTATGAGTTGTGCACTGTTCCAGTAATTTTCTTTTGTGGCTTAGCATTGCAGTGGGTAATTATCTTGGGCATGGTTATGTCCTGATAAAGCCTTTGCCTTTGTGTTTTAACCTACTTGTCAGAAATCCTGTTCTGAATGAACATAATTTTCTGGGAAACTGGGCAATGCTCCTTCGCTCTCCCAATATGTGTTATCTAGTTTCATGACATATTAGACCTGAACCAGACTATTTGCATCCTTGTGGCTTACTTGACTAGAAGCTGGATGTCTGTAAATGACAATAGATCCCAAACTGTCTAAATTTTAACCACCACCATCACCAAGTTATGTTCACCCCTGTGCTACTGACCTACATTGGCTTCCAGTTCTCAAAAATCACCAAATTAGCATTCTCATTCTCATGTTCAAATCCATTCAAGGTCTCATTCCTCTCAAATACTGTAAACTTAACTTACCCTACATTTTTTGAGTTCTTTGTATTCCTCCAATTCGTACCTTTTGTGCATTTTTTATCTTTGTGCGTTTTTATCAGCTTTGCTTTTAGCTATCAAAACTAAGCCATGAAATTCTCTCCTTACCTTATTCTCTTCTCTCTGCTCTATTAAGGCTCTGCTTAAAAGCTATCTCCCTGAAGAGGTTTTAGATTACTCTGCCTCTTGTTATATCTCCTTTAGCTTACTGTCAACCTCTGTCTAATTAGACTTCTGTAAACTACATTGGAAAGTTTTCCTTCACAAATTACAAACATATAAAAGTTTTTTTGTCTCCAGATCAGACCCATAAGAAGGTAAGCTTTTCACATGGTCTTTCACAAATTCCAACGATCATATATCTTTTGTATTAAGTAATTAATTAGGTGAATTCATTTTCACAATTTTGAGAGTTTGATTTGAACTCAAAACCTTTGGATTCTATCTTATAGTGCAACTATCATGCTGCCCTACTTGTATCTTTACAGCTTACCTCTTGGCAGAATTTGAGCTCGAGTGTGTTAAAGTGACTAATCCATTAAATTTTTGCAGGATTATGACCAAATCAATGCAATAGAAGTTGCTGAGAGTTAAGATAAATATCCTGATTTATGTCAAGAATACAAGTATTGCTGTGGCTATATTGATGGAAGCTTCCCACGTGCATTACCAGCATCAAAGCTTCATGATTTGTTTTTTCATGCCGCAGGGTCTATTCATGATGATGTTGTCAAGAACGTGGAAAATTTTAAACAGGGCTGAACATCATGTGTGCGTTCAGTTACAGAGCATCTGCGAGTGGCATGATAGTTCTTCAGCAGAAAATGTTTTCTTTTTGGTTGCCATTATAGTCAATTTTGTGAGAGACCTGAACATTGCGAGAACAACTTCCACTCTGCAATGTATCAAGTTTAAAAAAGAATCGGAAAGAGCTTTTGTTGGGGAAAAACACCTAATTGTTATTTCTGGCTCGCTGAGAAATTTGTACCACCTCAGTACTAAGTGTAAGGCTGCTTCTTTACTTTTTAGTGTATTTTTGAATCTTTTAAATTTAAGAATATTTTTGAGGTAAATATTACAATGTTCTCACTCTATTGCGTTCATAAATGATATTTATTAACCTGAAAATGACCTTAGAGGACATGTCAAGGCAACTATGCCATTTTAAAACATATGTTTAAATAAAAGAATGAGTTTCTCAACAAATTTTGAAGAAAAAAATTAGCTCGCAAAAATTCTAAATGGTGCAGCTAATGATACAATCCTTTTCTGCTTAACTTATTCATCTTGTCACCATTGCCCATCAAACCTGACAATTATCTTATCTAACCAAAACATTGTCAATTATTTGGATATGGTTTTTGTCAGTGTAAATGTAGCTGCTCTTCAGTACCTCAACCAGTTGTATGCTTTTTAATGAGAAAGTCTGCATAGTGTGCAGAATCCTCCTTCCTCATTGTGATGTGAGCAATGGCAGGAAAATATGGAGAGAATGAAAATATCAGAATCACAATGTCAGAAATTTTTTCGTGACTTTTTCTCCCCTCAAGCTTTAAAGGCCGACTTCAGAATTCACTATTGAATGCTATTCGCTTAGTTTCCATGTATTTGCATCTTACTCAGGGTGCAACACTATTTATTTATATAGCACTTGCAAATCTTCCCTGCTGTCCTCTGAGAAACCAGACAACACAAATTCTCAACATATAAATCAGAATATATGCCTGCTGGCTACACCTTACTGAACACTTGTCTTGGCCATCAACCAACTGGTTATTCACAGCAATATCCATTTCACTCCATCGTTACCAACCCATTTAACCTTTAATCTACACAAGTTGGCATCAGTAATTCACCAGCCTCACCACATCACCCATGCCTGCTCTCAGACCAACTTTCAGACGCATTAGCCCTCCAATACTTGTTTTGATGCTGAGGAAGACTTTGCAAGTTATTTTAGAACTCAAGGATTCACACCCGATGCATTTACAAAGGATACATAATTAGAACATGGTCAATATGACAGGTCAAGTGCAACCAGCGGGGGATTTCAGATCATTCGGTTGGTGTGCTGTGGCATCATTAGACTGGGAGTACTGGGCTCTGATCACTTGGGGCTGTCGTGCTAAGTCAATTTGGGAATGGGCCGTGGTCAGTTTGGGTGTTCGCTCAATTGACGTCAAGTTGCTTATCACGGTGGATCATGGAGTTTTTGGGAAAACTGGACAATTTAAGTCAACAGATGAGCTTCAACATACTGGGTTGCTGAGACAATGGTGATGATGAAAGGGAGCACTTTGAGATTATAGCAGTGTAAGCAGGAGGGGATCGGGAAATCCAGAAGGAGAGTCTCAAACTGTTCTCAGTAATGTCTGACATCTACTTGGAACATTATAGTTATATGAAGGGGCAGAAAGCCTGAAAGAGCCTGAAAGCTTGTAGGGGCCACAGGAACAGCAACACAAGAGAGCATAAAGGATGGGGTGAAATTTGTGCTTCATAGGTGAACCAGTGCATGTTTGGGAAATTAGGTTGGAACTTTACCGTATGTTGAATTGAAAGGAAACTGTGTGATAGCTGCACAAAATGCCTGAAATTGCATGAGGATTGTGCAAAATAAGTTACTATCTTCAGAGACAGAATAAAACTTGTTGAATTTGAGGCATAACGTGGGGGAAATTGCAGTATTCATTATCAGTAATGATACCCTTTTCGCTTCAATTTGGATTTCTGTGGCTCATTCATTATCTTTGAATGCACATTGAAAATTATCATCTCAATCATGACCATTACATTGAATACACTAATTGTGTCCTTATGATGGCTGAGCAATGTAGACTGAACAAAGCACTTAAAAGTGGCCCCTGAGGTTTCTGTTTCACAATAGCTAGCACTGGAAAGAAACATTTTGCAGCTACCATATATTCACATTGAACTGTAAGTATGCTAGGTTTTGGTCAGTGATGGGAGTCTTAGCATTGCGGGCAAAAGTGAGTACTGTAGATGCTGGAGATTAGGGACTGGAAGAGCACAGCAGGTCAGGCAGCATCTGAGGAGCAGGAAAATCGACGTTTCGGGCAAAAGCCCTTCATCAGGAATGAGGCTGGGAGCCTCAGGGATAGAGAGATAAGTGGGAGGGGTGTGGGGCTGGGGGGAAGGTAGCTGGATTGCAATAGGTGGATCGAGGTGGAGGTAAAGATGATAGATCAGAGAGAAGGGTGGAGCAGATAGGTGGGAAGGAAGATTGACAGATGGGCCAGGTCATGAGGATGGTGCTGAGGTGGAAGTTTGGAACTGGGGATAGGGGAAATGAGGAAACTGGTGAAATCCACATTAATGCCGTGGAGTTGGAGGGTCCCAAGGCGGAAGCTGAGGCGTTCTTCCTCCAGGCGTCTGGTGGTAAGGGAGTGGTGATTGAGGAGGCTCAGTATCTGCATGTCCTTGACGGAGTGGGAGGAGGAACTGGTGAAATCCACATTAATGCCGTGGGGTTGGAGGGTCCCAAGGCGGAAGCTGAGGCGTTCTTCCTCCAGGCGTCTGGTGGTAAGGGAGTGGTGATTGAGGAGGCCCAGGATCTGCATGTCCTTGACGGAGTGGGAGAAGGAGTTGAAGTGTTCAGCCAAGGAGCAGTGGGATTGATTGGTGCACTTATCCCAGAGATGTTCTCTGAAGCATTCTGTGAGTAGGTGTCCTGTCTCCCCAATGTAGAGGACACCACATCAGGAGCAATGGAGACAGTAAATGACATGTGTGGAAGTGCAGGACAAACTTTGATGGATGTGTAAGGCTCCTTTGGGGCATTGGACGGAGGTGAGGGGGGAAATGTGGGTGCAGGTTTTGCAATTCCTGCAGAGGCAGAGGAAGGTGCAGGGAGGGGAGTGTGGTTTGTTAGGGAGCGTGGTCCTGATGAAGTAGTCACAGAAGGAACAGTCTTTACAGAAAATGGATAGTGTAGGGAGGGAAATATATCTCTGGTGGTGGGATCCGTTTGTAGGTGGTGGAAATGGTGGAGGATGATGCGATGTATATGGAGGTTGGTGGGGTGGAAGGTGAGGACCAGGGGGTTTCTGTCCTTGTTGCGGTTGGAAGGGTGGGGTTTGAGGGTGGAGGTGCAGGACGTGGATGGGATGCACTGGACGGCTTCATCGACCAAGGATGGGGTGAAGTTTATGCTTCATACGTGATCATCACTTCATTAACAAGGATGACAACCTCCAGTGTAAGAGACAAAAAAAAACTGCAGATGCTGGGAGGGGAAATTGCAGTCTTTAAAGAAGGAGGCCATCTGGTGTGTTCTGTCGTGAAACTGGTCCTCCTGGGAGCAGATGCGGCGGAGGTGGAGGATTTGGGAATAAGGGATAGCATTTTTGCAGGAGACAGGGTAGGAGTAGGTGTAATCCAGGTAGCTGTGGGAGTCGGTGGGTTTGTAGAAAATGTCAGCGTTAATCTGGTCACTATTGATGGAGATGGAGAGGTCCCGGAAGGGGAAAGAGGTGTCAGAGATGGTCCAGGTAAGTTTAAGGTCAGGGTGGAATGTGTTGGTGAAGTTGATGAACTGTTTAACCTTCTCATGGGAGCACGAGGTGACGCCGATGCAGTCATCAATGTAGTGGAGGAAAAGGTGGGGAGTGGTGCCCGTGTAACTGCGGAAGATATACTGTTCCATGTAGCCAGGACAGGCATAGCTGGGGCCCATGCAGATGCCTATGGCTACCCCTTTCGTCTGGAGGAAGTGGGAGGATTCAAAGGAGAAATCTTTGAGGGTGAGAACCAGTTCAGCCAAACAAATAAGGGTGTCAGTGGAAGGGTATTGGTGTGGACTTCGGGAGAGGAAGAAACTGAGGGCTTGGAGGCCCTGGACATGGCAGATGAAGATGTATAGGGACTGGATGTCCATAGTGAGGATGAAGCATTGGGGGACCAGGGAAATGGAAGTCTTCGATGAGGTGGAGGGTGTGAGTGGGGAGGAATAGGACAGTATCGAGGTATGTGGAGATGAATTTGGTCGGGCAGGAGCAGGCTAAGATGATGGATCAACCGGGGTAATCAGGCTTGTGGATCTTAGGTAGGAGGTAGAACTGGGAGGTGCAGGGTTCCCAAACTATGAGGTTGGAAGCTGTGGGTGGGAGATCCCCTGAGGTGATGAGGTTGTGTACGGTCTGCTTTAACTAGTCAAATTCACCAACACCTTCCACCCTGACCTTAAATTCACCTGGACCATCTCTGACACCTCCCTCCCCTTCCTGGACCTCACCATCTCCATCAACGGTGACCAACTCAACACTGACATTTTCAGGGGAGGGATGGTGTGAGTATTGCTATCATAGTGGCTTACTGGCAGATTCTATTACCCCAGTGCAGCATGGAAGAATTGATTATGCAGCATGTACAGTGAATGAATCACACAGTTCAACATTCCTTACGAAAGCATCACAATGATCTCTTGGGAAGCCTTCATGCCTCACTGTGTGAGGGCATTATGTGAGGCTTTATTCTGATGGATGGGGGACTCATAAATAGAATTGTATTATCTTTCTGACATTCTGATATTTTCCTTGCTCATGGATATCGCTTGGTGACCATCATGGCTGGAGATGTGTGGCCCTAGTCCAATTAAAAACACATAAAAGAAGAAAGTCATCATCACTTCATTAACAAGGATGACAACCTCCAGTGTAAGAGACAAAAAGAACTACAGATGCTGGAATCCAAAGTAGACAGGCAGGAGGCTGAAAGAACACAGGAAGCCAGGCAGCATCAGAACTTGGAGAAGTTGACATTTCATGTGTAAACCTTCTTCAGGACTGGGGTGGGGTGTGGGGGGAGCTGCAGATAAAAGGAGAGTCAGGGGCAGGGTAGTGAAGTGAGAATAGGTAAAGACAGGTAGACATTACGACCTGGTTGGTCAATGGGAGGAATGATTCGGTCCATAGCAGGGAGCAGTGGAAGGAAGGGGGAGGGGCTGGGAAGGGTATTGAGGGATGGGAAGGGAAGTTATTTGAAATTCGAGAACTCAATGTTGAGTCCTCCGGGCTGTAAGCTGCCCAGACGGAAGATGAGGTGTTTTTCCTTCAGTTTGCAGTATGGTTTGTTGTGGCAATGGAGGAAGCCAAGGATGGTCATGTCGGAAAGGGAGTGGGAAGGGGAATTAAAATGGGCAGTGACTGGGATGTTCAGTCAACCCCTGTGGGCCCGACTGAGATGCTTGGTGAACTGTTCCCTAAATTTACGTTTGATCTCCCCAATGTAAAGAAGACCACTTCGGGAGCACTTGATGCAGTAAACTAGTTTGGAAGAGAGGCAGGTGAATCTTTGGCTTACCTGGAAGGACTAACCTCTCGTGTTCAGCCTTTAGAGGGAAAAGCAGCAGAAGGTGATCCACAATGAGACTCCATCTCTACAGGTCTTGCTGTCATTGTCTTCAACTCTTTGAAAAATAGTCCAAGCACCAATTAAGGACACCAGCATAACCGAGTCATGTCATTTGCAGGATCAGACTCATGCTCAGAAGATCTATGTGCCAGTCCCTTCCCAGTAGTCACCAATATTACAGTTGCCCTAAATCTTTATATCAGTCTGTTTCAAGAAGCAAATGGGGACACAGGTGGCATCTCTCATACCTCAACTCATAAATGCATCTGGGCTGTCACTAGAATCTCTACGGTGTAGAGACTCGCCATTCGCCCCATCATGTCCACACCAACCAAAGAGCATCCTGTCCAGACCCACCTTACCCATCCCTGTAACCCTAGTTTTCCCATGGTTAATCTGTGGGTTCTGTACAATGTAAGTGTCAGTTCCCAGGATCTCTGGCACAGTCATCCAGAATTTGCCATTTAGAGTTATAGAGTCATAGAGATGTACAGCATGGTAACAGACCCCTCGGTCCAACTCGTCCATGCTGACCAGATATCCCAACCCAATCTAGTCCCACCTATTTGGACTATGGAGGAAACTGGAGCACCCGGAGGAAACCTGTACAGACATGAGAAGGTGCAAACTCCACACAGTCGCCCAATTCTGGAATCAAAGCTGAGTCCCTGGTGCTGTGAGGCAGCAGTGCTAACCACTGAGCCACCATGATGCAACTTTTTCCAAATCCCAGATGTTCAAATCCTTCCCCTGTGATGAAGGGATTCAAGCAAGTCAGGTAGTGTGATTCTCCCCCATTGCTGGCTTGCCAACTTCAATCAATTGCACCCATGATACTTTGAGAACACTCAGTCACTAAGCCACAGAATTTGTCAACAGAAAGGCTTGTTCAAATTGTATGGATGTTGCCTGGGTTGGTGGATTTGAGCTTTAGGGAGAGGCTGAACAAGCTGGGGCTGTTTTCCCTGGAGTGTCGGAGGCTGAGGGGTTACCTTATAGAGGTTTACAAAATTGTGAGGGGCATGGATAGATTAAATCGGCAAAGTCTTTTCCCTGGCGTTGGGGAGTCCAGAGCTACAGGGTAGAGGTTTAGGCTGAGAGGAGAAAGATATAAAAGAAACCTATGGGGCAACTTTTCCACACAAAGGGTGGTACGTGTATGGAATGAGCTGCCAGAGGAAGTAGTGGAGGCAGGTACAATTGCAACATTTAAAAGGCATTTGGATGGGTATATGAATAGGAAGGGTTTGGAGGGATATGGGCCAGGTGCTGGCAGGTGGGACTAGATTGGGTTGGGATATCTGATCAGCATGGACGAGTTGGACCGAGGGGTCTGTTACCATGCTGTACATCTCTATGACTCTATAACTCTAAATGGCAAATTCTGGATGACTGTGCCAGAGATCCTGGGAACTGACACTTACATTGTACAGAACCCACAGGTTCCTGCCTCCTTCTAAGGTCCTTGGGCATATAGAGATGGCTGCCAAGAAATGATATCTAACCCCTCCAAACACTTAGACTGACACAGAATGGAAATGTAATGCTTCTCATACTTCCACCAGGCCCTTAATCCTATTTAAGATAAACTTTTGATGCTGAGATCATTCTGATAGTGTCTTGTAGTACAGTCCAGAAAAAGTATCTGCATCAGTGTGGCATACTTTGCCCTTCACAACTGAAAAAGACAAAGGGAAGATGTCCTGGGTGCAGAGGAAATGGGTGAATGATGGAAATCTTCTCAAGATGAAAATAAGGTTGTGGATCAGGACATTGACCAGAAGATCATGCAAGAAAGTAGGACAGCACAATACATCATTGAACCTGAGCCACTAGAGAAAGCCAGAGAAATATGCTACAATAGGGTAAATGAGTTGTGTTTAGATTTTGTTTAATTGTTTACAATTCTGCTTGTAAACAGGCAGGCATCCTATTCTTGCTATAACTGACAGATGGAACTTGTTATTTTTGAACTCCTTGCTGTTTTGTTGTAAATAGATATCTTTCTATCTATCTGATTGCATGTTTAACATCTTTGTGTCATCCCACTTTCAAGTAGCTACACATTACATGTCTACTGACCATCAAGGAAATGTGAGAGAGTGCATTCACATCATATGGCAATGAAGTTCGGAGGCTCTAAAAGCTTCCATCAGCATGTGGCATTCAAGTGTTATGCAGTGATAAGCAGCAGATTGAGAGGAATCCTGTGGAATCTCTTTTTCAACATCGGAAACCCTTCAATGTTTCAGAGTATGCGAAGTTGTCCAAATGCTTCTGTACCCCCCAGAATAGCATTAAATTTGAAGGCTTTCCTTAGTTCTGAGGGAGAGTGCTCCATTGTGTGTCTCCCAGCCTTGAATGGCTGTGTGATTCCTTGGAAAACTCATGCAAATGATGAACCATTCCCTGCAACCACATATGGAATCATTGTTCATTTGTTATTCTTAGTCACAAGTTGGGTAAAAGTAAAAAGATGTGAGCAGACGACGTTCAAGCATAATCCATGGTCCACTTAAGGCGAATGCTTCAGCTACAGTCTTAAACATTATGTTTCATGGATTGGGATGACTGAAAGGCTACACATCTCTCACATAGATGAAACAGTCAATGCAACAGTGAAAATTATGTAAGAGTGGACATTTTTATATTGCAAGTGAGTATATATTTAAAACAGTGACATGTTATTTATAATATTTCACCTATGCCACCTTTGTCCTCAGCAAGGTTACTTCTTCCAGTGTTTTTTTTTGTCTTCTATTGAAGAAGTCACCATGGTGGGGTGACTTATAAAACTTTTCACTGTGTTTTTCATGTAAAAAGACACATGGTAATTATATTCTATATTCTATTCTATTCTATATCTTCCATTATGTCTAGGTATTTTCTCAACTTCAACACCTTGGCAAAATGGAATATGTTCTGTGGTTAGCCTTGCTAACTTGGAATACTTGGGTGGTCATTCCATGGTTTTGTGAGAGTCTTTTGCCCAGATGCAGGCTTATCCCCCTTGGTTTAAACTGGTGTGAGATTTGGCAGCACAAGCCATTGATGTTGAACACCTTCAGCCAGAAGATGGAGTGCAGGTCCCTGCACCTGTCCAGCAGATGCTAAGTATTCTTGTAGAGGATGTCTCCATGGAGACATATAGCCACATTGCACACCAGAACCAGTAGAATGATAACATTGGATTCCTCCATCACTCAGTCGAGCTCGCTGACTGTCTCAAACAAACTTGCCTGCTGCTCCTGTATCTGAAGGGCATCATCTTGGCAAAATCAATAATGGTCAAGACTGTGGAATCATCTTCTGCCTGAGGCTGAATAGGACACTAGTCTTCTTTGAGACTAAAATTAGAGGATTGTTTTCTCCACTTGATTCGGAGATTCATTTGATTTGCTAATTTTATTGAGCTTCTGAGTTTCATTGAGAGTACAAGGAGCTTTGCTGGGGCAATCTCTGATGGTTTAGTGCCTTCCTTCTGAGTATTCAAGATGGAGCTGAGGGATTTCCTGGCAGAGGGTTGCTAGTTGCGGCTCATGCCTACAGAGAAGAAGAAAAAGGAATACCATGTCAAAGCGGGAAAGGCTTATGCGGATTTAAAAGGAATTAATGCAGGTGGGAATGGGATAGCAGCACAGTTGCTGATTGTTGAGTTCTGCCCGTTTCCACAAGAGCACTTATGCTCCTCTCCAGCCAAATGGGAGCATTTTCTCATCATGGTGGTGGTGAAGAGCTTGATGCCTGCTGGAATTGTTGGGCATCCTGCTCCTCCTGGGATAAAGCAGTGATTCTGGCTGCAGTTTGTGTCCAGGTGGTCTGATGCCTGCTCTTCACCATCCCGTCCATCAGGATCTCCTAATCCCCATCTGACAAGTGGGGAGCAATGCTTCCTAGGCCCTGAATTTGGTGCTAATTGTTGAGAGCCTTGGTGTAAAGTGTGGTTGGTGGTTTGCAGCATCAGAAGAGATGTTACAGTTGAGTTTTAAATGTGGCTGCAGTGGCATAAATGCTCCAGGAGTGGTCAACACTTCCTCCTCTCTGGCTATGCAATTCCCTGATGTAGAATTTCAAAAGCCTGCCTGATTGTATAATTAATGAGGTGAAAAGTGGAATGTGGTGTGTTAACAGTTGCTGCGAGGCATACAAGATCAAGTGCCGTGAATCTCACTCGACTAAATACTAAGTGAAAATGGGAACATTCTATTGAGTGACTGCATAAAGAGAGTTTATCTAAAGGAAACATAATTGCTAAGTCTCATTTTTACCTGATAACTATGGCAGTGTGCTTTGCAACATGTAGTGTTAGATCTCAGTTAGAAGCTGGAGCATTTTTTTACTGACTTTCTCCCTGCTTCGTATAGGATTATGTTTCAAGTCTTACTCTGTTTGAGGTTTGCTAATTTAGCATTGAGCCACAGAGTCATAGAGATGTACAGCACAGAAACAGACCCTTTGGTCCAACCCGTCCATGCCGACCAGATATCCCAACCAATCTAGTCCCACCGGCCAGCACCCGGCCCATATCCCTCCAAACCCTTCCTATTCATATACCCATCCAAATGCATTTTCACTGTTGCAATTGTACCAGCCTTCACCACTTCATCTGGCAGTTCATTCCAGACATGTACCACCCGCTGCATGAAAACGTTGCCTCTTAGGTCTCTTTTATATCTTGCCCCTCTCACCCTAAACCTATGCCCTCTAGTTCTGGACTTCCCCACCCCAGGGAAAAAACTATGTCTATTTATCCTATCCATGCCCCTCATAATTTTGTAAACCTCTGTAAGGTCACCATTCAGCCTCCGACGTTCCAGGGAAAACAGCCTAAACCTGTTCAGCCTCTCCCTGGATCTCAGATCCTCCATCCCTGGCAACACCCATGCAAATCTTTTCTGAACCCTTTCAAGTTTCACATCTTTTCGATAGGAAAAAGATCAGAATTGCACGCAACATTCCAACAGTGGCCCAACCAATGTCCTGTACAGTTGCAACACAGACCTCCCAACTCCTGTCCTCAATACTGACCAATAAAGGAAAGCATACCAAACGCCTTCTTCACTATCCTATCTACCTGTGACTCTACTTTCAAGGAGCTATGAACCTGCACTCCAAGGTCTCTTTGTTCAGCAACACACCCTAGGACCTTACCATTAAGTGTATAAGTCCTGCTAAGATTTGCTTTCCCAAAATGCAGCACTTCACATTTATCTGAATTAAACTCCATCTGCCACTTCTCAGCCCATTGGCCCATCTGCTCCAGATCCCGTTGTAATCTGAGGTAACCTTCTTCGCTGTCCACTGCACCTCCAAATTTGGTGTCATCTGCAAACTTACTAACTATACGTCTTATGCTTGCATCCAAATTATTTACATAAATGTTGAAAATTAGTGGACCCAGCACCGATCCTTGTGGAACTCCACTGGTCACAGGCCTCTAGTCTGAAAAACAACTCTCCACCACGACTCTCTGTCTTCTACCTTTGAGCCAGTTCTGTATCCAAATGGCTAGTTCTCCCTGTATTCTGTGAGATCTAACCTTGCTAACTAATTTCCCATGGGGAACCTTGTGGATGCCTTACTGAAGCCCATATAGATCACATCTATCACTCTGCCCTCATCGATCCTTTTTGCTACTTCTTCAAAAACTCAATCAAGTTTTTGAGACCTGATTTCCCACGCACAAAACCATGTTGATTATCCCTAATCAGTCCTTGCCTTTGCTGATACATGTACATCCTGTCCCTTAGGATTCCCTCCAACAACCTGTCCATCACTGACATCAGGCTCACTGGTCTATAGTTCCCTGGCTTGTCCTTACCACCTTTTTTTAAACAGTGGTACCACGTTAGATAAGGGATCTAAACAGAAACCTTGGAGTCTCTGTACTTCACTGCACGTGCCAATTGAGCTTTTAGGCAGATTTTGTAAACTTTAATTTTCTGCAAGTTTGTCATATATATATTTAAACATTTTGACTTTGTTAAATTATTTATAGAAGATATTTTTAATTGGTTGTAAAATGCTTGTTGTCCCCACTTCAGAATAACTAAAATGATTTTTGCTGTCAAACAGTGATGAGAGTGGAGGATGGCAGCCACCTTTCTATACAACAGAGCCTCTTTCCTGGATGCTGAAGGGCTCAATATCCACAGGCAGCCAGTTGAGGCCTATTATCGATGGCTGAGTTGAATTATCAGTTGTCATTTGGAAGGACACCAAGGTGTCAAATAATAGGCAAATTTTCTGAAGATGCTGGACAGGAGAATCTGTGTACAGATAACACAAAAACATAAGCACATGTTCAACTTCAGGCAGCCATCATTGCATTAAACAAAAGAAACCAAAGAACTACAGATGCTGGAAATCAGAAACAAAATCAAAAATTTTTGGAAACGCTCAGCAGGTCTCACAGCATCTGTGGAGAGAAAGCAGAGTTATCTAAGCATCTGCTAAGGCTCCAGTGACCCTTTTGAAGCAGGTTTTTCCAGTGATTTCTGAGTTTTTAAAAAATGCATTTATTGAATGAGGGTTCCACTGTCAAGGGCAATGTTTATTGCCCTTCCCTAATTGCCCAGAGGGCAGGTAAGAGTCAACCACATTGCCGTGGGTCTGAGTCACATGTAGGCAAGACCAGGTCAGGACGGCAGTTTCTCTCCCTCAAGGACGTTAATGAACCAGATGGATTTTTTTTCCCAGCAATGAATAATGGTTTCATGATCATCATTATTAGACTCTTAATTCCAGATTCTTTTTAACTTTTGTTTTAAGTGAATTGAAATTTGACCATCGGCCAGAGCACAATTTGAACCTGGTTCCCCAGAACATTACTTGGGTCTCTGGATTAACAGTCTACCTACAATATCACATGGCCATTGCCTCCGCAAGGTATAGTTGAGTTAAATTTAGTTACTGCACTTCTGCATGGAGGCAGTAAACAAAAGGTCCAGATCTTGCAGCATAATACATTATAAAACAATTACCTTTCTGGTTGACATGTGGGAAGGAGTACATGCAAATATTCTCCTAACCTCCAAAATGACTTAATCAACATCACGATACCTGAAATTTAATGGGCTGTGTTGCTTACTTTTTACTGTAATCGCAACCAGAACACCAGTAGTGGTAGACTAATTTTCAGGTTTTCTTTTCCTTCACTAAATAATGTATCTTTTTAATCAAAGATCTTATCATTTGACAGGAATTAATGAAATTTCTTTTCTTTCATGCTTTCAATTGACTTATCTGACTCCTTATTCTTTCCTGTCTGGTACCTCTCTGCACATTGATTGGCTTGATTTTTTACTTTCAATATTTCTGACTGTGTCAATCCTGAACTTAGATTATTACCTTCACTTCGTGGTCAGGTCTGTGGCACAGAGATGTTTTTGAATCAATCTGCTCAGAGATGTTATGACACAGGTGGGACTTGAACTCAGCACTCTTTCTTCAGGAGTAGGGGCACTGCTACCGTGCCACTAGTGGGCCTGGGCTATGGCATCATCTGATTTACCTAACTCAAAGAACCTGACTCACATCACTCCTTTGATGGATTTATATGTGTTGTTGTGGTTCTGTTCGCCGAGCTGGAAGTTTCTGTTGCAAACGTTTCGTCCCCTGGCTAGGCGACATCATCAGTGCTTGGGAGCCTCCTGCGAAGCGCTTCTTTGATGTTTCCTCCGGTGTTTATAGTGGTATGTCCCTGCCGCTTCCGGTTGTCAGTTTCAGCTGTCCGCTGTAGTGGTTGGTATATTGGGTCCAGGTCGATGTGTTTGTTGATGGAGTTTGTGGATGAATGCCATGCCTCTAGGAATTCCCTGGCTGTTCTCTGTCTGGCTTGCCCTATGATAGTAGTGTTGTCCCAGTCGAATTCATGTTGCTTGTTGTCTGCGTGTGTGGCTACTAAGGATAGCTGGTCGTGTCGTTTCGTGGCTAGTTGATGTTCATGTATGCGGATTGTTAGCTGTCTTCCTGTTTGTCCTATATAGTGTTTTGTGCACATTTATATGTGTGTTTGTGTTCTCATAGGTTTGTTGTTTTTGACCAAGTGTTGGCCTAGTCAGCTTTTTACTGGCTGCTTCTAGCTGTGCGCACGGTACTGATCAAATCTTACAAAATGTCAGCTTTACGTTATCCTTTATGTTGACTTCAACCTTGTGATATCTAATTTTATAATTTAGGCTTGTAGCTCAAATATCACTTCATATTTTGTCAGCATTTCTTTAATGACAAACATACTCTTACTGAACCTGATTATAAATTGAATGACCTAGTTAAACCCTGTTTGCTTAAGTCAATTGATTCACATCAAGAAAATGTTCTGTCCTACTATTAGCAGTACCAAACAAGGGGCTATATTCTGGGGTAGCATGGTGGCTCAGTTGTTAGCACTGCTGCTTTACAGTGCCAAGCACCTGGGTTTGATTCCAGCCTTGGGTGACTGTCTGTGTGGACTTTGTGCATTCGCCCCATGGTTGCATGGGTTTTGTCTTGATGCTCCAGCTTCCTCCCACAGTCCAAAGATGTGTAGGGTAGTTGAATTGGCCATGCTAAATTGCCCATAAGATCCAGGGATGTGTCGGTTAGGTGCATTGATCAGCATAAATGTAGATTAATAGGGTAGGGAAATAGATCTGGGTGGGTTACTCTTCAGCGTGTCAATGTGGACTTGTTGGGCCAAAGGGCCTGTTTCCACACTGTAGGAGTTTTATGATTATGTTCCACCTGAACACTAATTTGGCTGAACATTGGAACACTATTGGAAAAGTCACTTTTATGACAGTTTTGAATGAAGAGATATGTCTCAGTGAGATTCCCCTGTATTCTCCTCTGTGGTAACTAACTTGGCATTAGTTGTGAATCATCAATTTTCATTTATACCTGAGGGTTGGAATTTTATCTTCATCCCTGTTACTCTCATTTTTCTGTGCTGTTTTCCTATTTCACTAACTGTGAACACCTCTTTCTTTCCTGCTTAATAACATTACCGTTGTTTCCCCCAACATCATTTGCACATTTGAGAATTACCAGACTCCTGAGAGTTCCTTTTAAATTTGAGAATGTAATTTCCAATAGTTTCATTTAACGACTGTGTTCTTTCATCAAATGCAACTCTCGGTCCAATTTCATTCTTATATGAATTGAGAAGCTCATTAATTTCAGAATAGCCCATAGTACAGAGGTCTCATGGGTAACAGTAGTTTAAAATTTTACCAAAAATATCAGACCTCATTATTGTGCAGAAAACCTGTATTTTATCCTTATTTCCTATTTTATTTGCTTTCAACCAAATGTGAAACATTTATTGGCTATTATATTAGGTTGATTTCTTTGGGTGACATTTTCCCATTACTTCCAAACATACCTTTCGTGCTAGTTTTTCAATTATGTGCCATGTTAACTTAATGTGTTACTGAACAAATGAGAGCAAAACTAATTTTCAAATCCCTCAGACATCCTCAAAATGAAATTTGGGAGATTCAAAAATGTGACACAATGTTATCCAGACATCAATTTCTCAAAAGAAGTGTAGAATAAAATTTGATATTACTTAATTGTCCTCTTTCACTGTGTTAAGACCAGCACAGACTCAGCTGCAGATTGTCATTATTAAAGCAACTTTATTTATCTCTCCCAACAGATAGCGAGACAGAGGTAATAAACTGTTTGGTTATTACAATCAGTGCTTCAGGCAGGCTCTCCTCCCTGGCCTGATCTCTACACATCACATTGTGGAAGGGATTTCCCTCCACAGTGGCATCCTGGTGACTAAAGTACTTTCTCAATTTGTATGTTAAAAAGTGCACTAAAGTAGAGGGTCTCTCTCTCTCTCTCAATCTCTCCCTGACTGAGCTGCAGGTGTTATCCCCTTGCCAGCTTACTATTGTTTTTGTAGCTTTGAGAATCCATCTGCTCCCCTTAATTAGATGAGGAGATTTCCCTTTGGCCACTAACTGGCCAAGTCTTGAAAAATCACTGCCAATTGACGGGTTCCTGATTTTAAGTCTCATGTGACCTGGTATCAAGACTTGATTCAAATGGCAAAATCTTGCTTGTCAGCTTTTCATATTCTTCATTTCTACCATGAGACATGGAAAGTAACTCATATGAATATGGAATAAGTAAGGGTGAAAGCTTTTGATGGAGGAAAGTTATTAATTCTGTACATCTTAATTAATTTTAGTCATGCATAGTTGATCAGTAATTAATAACATAATTGTTTTAGTCATCTCCTGATGATAACGAAGATGTTTTAATCCAACATAAAGAAGTGGAAATCTGGGAGACCTACAACATGCAGAAACAGTAAGAATTAGGCAAGATGCTTTCCATTATATTAGCAAAGGGACATGATAATAGTGTCTGCATAAAATCAACTTGCATTTCATTTGAGTAGTCTGCATGTTACAGAAGGCAGTTAAGAGTTGTCTTGGTGTTGGACTGGCATCACATATAAACCATATAAGATCAATATGGCAGGTGAATTGATTGAGCTTTATGGTAATTCAACCCCTTCATGTTCAGGAAGGCAAAATGAGAAAAGAACTAAATCCATAAGGTAAGTATATTTCTAGCACAGCTGTGAGCCAGAAGAAACAGAGCATTCCTTCAGCTTCCAAAATTAACTTATGTTCAACTGCATTTTTGAATTCTATGATGTCCATCTACCCCCCAATCCCGCAAACTCCAACTCCTAACATTTTTAGATATTTATAAGCAAAGACAGAGACAAGAATTGATGTTGAACTGCTGGAAAATGAGGCTGGAGAAGTAATAATGGGAAATAAAGAAATGATGAATGAACTGAATACGTGCTTTATATCAGTTTTTACAGTCGAAGGCACCTGTAGCACACCAGAAATTCAAGACAGTCAAGGGGCAAAGGTGAGTGTCGTGATCATCATGAAGGAAACAATGCAAGGGAAGCTGGAAGGTCTGAAGGTGGCTAGCTTACCAGGACTGTACACTGTGTTTCTGAAGGAGTTGGCTGAGGAGACAATAGAAGTCTCTTTCAGGAATCACTGGAATCAGGTAGGGTCCCAGAGAATTAGAAAATGGCTAAAGTAACAACCCTGATTCAGAAGGGAAGTAGGAAGAAGACTGGAAATTAAAGGCTGATTAAGTTGACCTCAGTCATTGGTAAAATTTTAGAGTTCATTATTAAGGATGAGATTGCAGAGTACTTGTAAGTGCATGGTAAAATATTGCTGAGTCAGCACAACTAAATCAAGGGGAGGTCGTATCTGTTAGACGTTTTTGAGGAGCTAATGATCAAGTTAAACAAAGGAGAGCCAGTGGGCATGATATATTTGGATTTCCAGAAGGCCTTTATCCAGGTTCCGCACTGGAGACTGCTAAATAGGAGAAGAGCTCCATGGTGTTAGGGTCAAGATATGGCATGGATAGAGGGTTGGCTGACTGGTAGGATGGAGCGAGTGGGGATGAAAGGGTCATTTTCAGGATGACAACTGCTGATTAGCGAAGTCCAACAGGACTCAGTATTGGCACCACAACTATTCACATTTTACATTAATAATCTGGATGAAGGAACAGAAGGCATTGTTGCTAAGTTTGCTGATTGTACAAAGGTAGGTGGAGGGACAGATAGTGTTGAGGAAGTGGGGAGGCTGCAGAAGGACTTGCACAGACAAGGAGAGTGTGTGAAGAAGTGGCAGATGATATCTGATGTGGGGAATTGTGAGGTTATGCACTTTGGTAGTCTTGGGACTCATAGTTAACATGCCTTTTCAGTTAGCACATAGGAAAGCAAATACGATGATAGCATTGATTTCAAGGGGGCTAGAATATAAGTGCAGGTCTGTACTGTTGAGGCTATTTAAGATTCTGGCAGACTGCATTTAGAATATTGTCAGCAGCTTTGGACAAGTATCTCAGGGAGAATGTGCTGGCAACGGATGGGATGCAGAGGAAATTCACAACAATGATCTCAGAAATAAAGAGCTTGTCATCCTCTGGTCTGTAATCAAGGGAGCTTTGAAGGATGAAAGCGATCTCATTGTAACTTACAGAATACTGTGAAGCCCAGATAGAATTGACTTGGGGAAGATGTTTCCATTCGTAGGAGAGGCTATGACCGGAGGACATAATCTCAGAGTGTAAATGGTCTGTTTCCATACTACATGACTCCATGTATCTATTATTGAGATGATGATTTTTTTTTTCAGCCAGAGGGTGGTGAATCTGTGGAACTCCTTGCTACGGAAGGCAGTAGAGGTCAATCCATTGAGTGTATTTAAGACAGAGATTGATAGGTTCTTGATTAATAAGGGGATCAAGGATTACAGGGAGAAGACAAGAGAATGAGGTTGAGAAACTTAACAGCCATGATAAAATCATGGAACAGACTCAATTGGCTAACAGCCTAATTCTGCTCCTATGTCTTATGGTCTTATGGTCTCTCCTGTAGTCAAACTGGTAACTCCCCTTCAGTATGTGAAATACCAACTTCTTGATGAACTCTGTCTCCCCACTTCCCACCTGATTTCCAAATCCCCTATTCTCCAGTGATGTAGAACTTGCTAAATCCCCCAGACCTTTTGACTGCTCTCTTCCTTCTTCCTATGTCTGAGATACCTCACAATCACACATTATTCCCTACCCTGCTTCAAATAATTGATTAATTATCAGACATCCATCTTACCTCCGGATGCTTTGCAATCCAGCAGCCAGTCTGCTATTTTCAGATATTCAAAACTGGAATTCAAAGTCTCTGAGGTATCATTACTGGGATTTGAATTTGTGTACTCTGGAATATTAAGCCAGGTAGCTCTTTGTGTATTTTACAAAGGGCTTTATACACAGTTTATGGTCAGATTTTAGTAAGGCATTTGATAAGGTTCCCCATGGTAGGCTTATGCGGAAAGTCAGGAGGCATGGGATAGAGGGAAATTTGGCCAATTGGATAGAAAACTGGCTAACCGGTCGAAGTCAGAGAGTGGTGGTAGATGGTAAATATTCAGCCTGGAGCCCAGTTACAAGTGGAGTTCCGCAGGGATCAGTTCTGGGTCCTCTGCTGTTCGTAATTTTTATTAATGACTTGGAAGAGGGAGTCAAAGGGTGGGTCAGTAAATTTGCAGATGATACGAAGATAGGTGGAGTTGTGGATAGTGAGGAGGGCACTTGTCGGCTGCAAAGGGACTTGGATATGATGCAGAGCTGGGCTGAGGAGTGGCAGATGGAGTTCTACCCTGCCAAGTGCGAGGTTGTCCATTTTCGAAAGACAAATAAGAATGTGGAATACAGGATTAACGGTAGGGTTCTTAGTGAGGTGGAGGAACAGAGGGATCTTGGGGTCTATATTCATAGGTCTTTGAAAGTTGCCACTCAGGTGGATAGAGCTTGTAAGAAGGCCTATGGTGTATTAGCGTTCATTAACAGAGGGATTGAATTCAAGAGTCGTGAAGTGATGTTGCAACTGTACAGGACTTTGGTTAGGCCACATTTGGAGTACTGTGTGCAGTTCTGGTCGCCTCACTTTAGGAAAGATGTGGAAGCTTTGGAGAGGGTGCAGAGAAGATTTACCAGGATGTTGCCTGGAATGGAGAATAGGTCGTACGAGGATAGGTTGAGAGTGCTAGGCCTTTTCTCATTGGAACGGCAAAGGATGAGGGGTGACTTGATAGAGGTTTATAAGATGATCAGAGGAATAGATAGAGTAGACAGTCAGAAACTTTTTCCCCGGGTACAACAGAGTGTTACAAGGGGACATAAATTTAAGGTGAAGGGTGGAAGGTATAGGGGAGATGTCAGGGGTGGGTTCTTTACCCAGAGAGTGGTGGGGGCATGGAATGCGCTGCCTGTGGGAGTGGTAGAGTCAGAATCTTTGGTGACCTTTAAGCGACAATTGGATAGGTACATGGATGGATGCTTAAGCTAGGACAAATGTTTGGCACGACATCGTGGGCCGAAGGGCCTGTTCTGTGCTGTATTGTTCTATGTTCTATGTTCTATGTTCTAGATGTGAAATCAGTGATGAAGTGAATTTCAGTTTTTAAAGTACTTGAAAAACACAGAAATGTGCAAAATAAAAATGAGCAGGGCATAAGAATTTGAGGATGTGGTTCATATGGTGAAGATCACAGACATGATCTTAATGAATTAACTCGTCTGTTTTTCTGCTGAAATGATCTAGGATTTTATATGTCCCACTGACTTCATTACAGCCAGTAATCTCACAGTTAACTATGAGTTCTGCTGTTTAAAAGGGAATTAGGAACATAGTAACATCAGAAAAGGCTATTCAGCCCATTGAGCCTGCTCCAACGTTCTAGATCATAGCTGATCCCACTGTCCCAAGAATCAGTCTGGTGAACCTCTGCTGCAATCTCTCTATGCTGAAAATGTGTTGCTGGAAAAGCGCAGCAGGTCAGGCAGCATCCAAGAGGCAGGAGAATCGACATTTCGGGCATGAGCCCTTCTTCAGGAATCAATCTTGCAATCTCTCTATGGCAAGTACAGTCTTCCTTCGGCAAGGACACCAGAATGTCACACTATATTCCAGATGTGGTTTCACCAGTGTTCTGTACAATTGAAGCATATTTTGCTCTTATACTCAAAACTCTCTTCCAAAAAAGGCTAACACAACACTTCTCTTCTGAATTACCTGCTGTATGTGTGGAATAGCTTTTAGTGACTATGAACAAGGGCACCTGGATTCATTTGAATGTTAAAACTTTCCAGTCTCTCATCATTTATAAAATGATCTGCAACTTCAACCCACCTACCAAAGTAGATAATGTCATACTTATCCACATTATACTTCATTAATTGTGCTTTTGCCCACTTCGTCAACCTGTCCAAATACCCATGAGACACCTTTACATCTGCCTCTTACCTCAAATATCTACTAAGCTTGTGTCAAACGCAAACTTGGATATATTGCAATTGGATCCCACATACAATATCCATTGTGAATGCTACTGTCCAAGCATTGACCTTTATGGTACTCCATGGTCACAGCGTCAATCTAAGATGACCCATTAATTTCTACCCTCTACTTTCTGCTGGTTCACCAATCCTGAATTAATGTGAGTATATAACTCCCAATTTATTTTAGCTAATTACTTTCTGCATGGGACTTCCAAAAACCGACTGAAAATCCAATTGTACCACATCTCACTGGGTCCTATTTACAATCCAGTTACGAACATCCTCAAAAAAAACTTCAGGCTTGTCAAATATGATTTTCCCTCCTTAAGTTATGTTGGGTCTGTCCAATTATTTTAATGTATGCTCGTTTTTGTATTTTAAATTAACCATAATGGACAATATAAGAACATTTTGTGCAGGTGGTGCTAACTTATGTCGCTTTAGATGCAGCAGTGAAATTGACTGTATTTTTGACATTTCATAACCTTTATTGAAAGTTTATATTGATAAATAATTTGGAATAGTGATGCAACGTGTGGCATGATATGCCATAGGTTCATCCATCTTGTACTCCTTTATATGCTAACATAGTCAGGCACCTGCAAAGGCAAATTATCATGGCGATCATGCCCCTCAGAACAGCCCAAAAAATACCTGCACTTTTATTGCAGAAATTAGATATCTAAATCATGTCTGTGTGCAAGTCAGCATGTTTGTTGAAAATAACAGGAATGCACAATTGGTAAAACGTTTCCCACTATTTTGTCACCTGTTAACCTGGTGTAAGTAAAATGTAAATATTGTACTTTTATGGTACATTTACAAAGGAGAGAATGAGTGATATTCCCCCTTTAGTGTTGCTCATCATGAACATAAATTGTCACGACTTCACCTAGTTACTGTGTTGTCTATACATGGGAGCCAGGGAAGTATTTACACTGTTGATTTGCAAGGAGAATGAAGCAGATCTGCATTGGAATAAAGCATGTTTTATTTTGTTTGTTCACACTGGTCAAATCTAATAATTGACCTATATATTTACAAAAGAAGTTGTGTTTCTCCATGAAATCTGCAGTCCCAGGTGAAAGCTGGCTGACATGCTTTCTACTAATTAGCCCACTGCTGAAATAATGCTGCCACCGGAGGAAGCTGTTTGCTGCAGTGCCCTGGGCCAAATCAACTTGTACCCTTACACAAATCAAACATTTAACCAAGTGATTTAACCAGGCAGATATTGTGTTATTCATACTAGAAAACTGTGATTCTCTGAGTGATCCTGTCAGTAGTACCAATGATAAGCCCCGAAACCCTCCAGCCAGTATGGTTATGCCATTGCCCTACCACTTAAAACTGCAGTTATCAGAAGCTCAATGTCATATCTCACATAAATAATCTTGTAAATGACAGCTATCTCAAAATGTGTGGTGAAATGTGAGATGTAATGAAGAAAAAAGAATCTCATTGCTCAGGCATTTCATTGTATATTTATTAAAAAATGACGACAATGCATTTCAATTACTGTGTGTTGCTTGCTCTTAGCATTTTGTGTTCAGTATTTTGCAATCTCAAGAAATAGATTGACTGAAATTCAGCTTTTCATCACTGAAGCTGGTGAATTCTTCAATGAATAGTTTTTTTGACAGAACATGGCTGTAAACTTAGCTGCATTCGTTTGGAATGAAACTGTGATTGAGGAAAAATTGTCTACCATTTTTTTGTAGACGTTCTATTTTATTGCAGTTAATTACCATTCCTGGAGGAAACTGAATATAATTAAATTGAAATGTATAAATGAAGATTTAATTGCTTCTCATTTTAAAAATGTAATCTTTTCTATGTCAAAAATAATGTTACACCATCAGTATTGCATATAGAACTGTGTAATTGAGTATCTATCCACTTCATGTGTAATTGCATACCATGGGAAGGATGTCAGTCCTCTTTCATAGATGCAATATCTTACCCTTCCCTCTGTGATCCCGCTAACACTATGTTTTCTTGTTATTTAGCATTTCTTATGGGTTTTAGATCACGACTTCCACTTGAATTTTACAGGCAGCAAGTACTGTTAGTTGTGCTATTGCATTTATGGTATTTCTTCTCCAGACCATCTTTTGTGGCTTGACTTGTCCCATTTACCATCCCTTTCATCTTGCATAAATCATCCCATGTACCATTTAATTACTTCTGCTTTCCAACCTGCCCCATCTCACTTTCCAGCTCTATATTTAAGAATCATGTCTCCAACCGTTTCCAGGCCCTTTGGAGTGCCCTCTGCCTGAAAACTTAATTCTGGCTGAGACTTAGTATGCTATGCATAAACTGGGGGGCAGACAACTTCCAGTGATAGTTAATGGAGCTTGTGGTGGGATCAGTGTGCAGTTATGGAGCAATGTTGACTTCCCACCACACTGGTAAGAGAGCTCACTGAATCAAATTTCAATCAGCCACTCGAACTACAAACAAAACCTTTGTTCCAATTTAGCAAGCTCAACAGTCATTCCAATAAATCTGCAATGCTGAACACAAAAATACAACCTTGAAGATCAGCAGATTTAAACGATGATTGAAATGGTACAGATTTAAAGTACCTTTTTAGCAATAAGATTAATCAACACATCAAGAAGAAATAGAAATAAAAGCTATAATATATCCTAGCAGATTTAAGCTCAAGCAACACAGAGTACAAATTTGGATATTGTGGAGGCAACAGGGTTTAAGACAATACTGCATCAAAAGGAAACATTAAACGTAGACATAGGCCATAGGTATAGAGCCATTGTAAAGGGAGAGGTAACAAATGCAATGAGCCTAACATGAAACATAAGTTTTCCAAACAAAAAATAACATTCATTGAGTACATTTGTGACTTCACAGGACTTGTTGATGTCAATGGACAGAAGTGCTGAGTTCACTATCTTATCAAACTAGTTACCAAGGTTGAAGAAGCAGAAGGTACAGCCTACAGTAGGATGGCATAATGTAGATGTAATAACTGTCAGAAGCACAGGAATGGTACAAGTCACATGATAGCGCAAATCACATCAAAGAGTTGAAATGTGCACATTGTTCACAATCAAACAACTTCCCTTTTGGGCCTGCACACAGCCTTGACAATCAGGAAGTTTGGAGGAGATCAACAATCTCCAAGGGAACAACGGGTTCAGAAGAAAATTGTTGTCCCAATGCTTGTCCATGAACAAACTATTATGGACAAGAGACAACCAGTAGAAGACTCTATTCTATTTCCCAGATACATAGCAGAAACTCAACAGAAGAAACAACTAAATGAAATAACTTATGTTGGCAGAATACACCCTTTTCACATTGTCAAAAAAAAGAAAGTCATGGAGTTCACAGGACTGTTGGAAATGTTCAAGCCTCTGCCTTCTAAAGCAGAGCAGTCAATGGTATATTCCTGTTCAGTTGAAAGGAAAGGCTGGTATGTATAGGGAATGCTGGATGACTAAAGAAATTGAGGGTTTAGTTAAGAAAAAGAAGGAAGCATATGTAAGGTGCAGACAGGATAGATCGAGTGAATCCTTAGAAGTGTATAAAAGCAGTAGGAGTATAATTAAGAGGGAAATCAGGAGGGCAAAAAGGGGTCATGAGGTAGCTTTGGCAAATAAAATTGAGAATACAAAGGGTTTTTACAAATATGTTAAGGACAACAGGGTAACTAGGGAGAGAATAGGGCCCTTCAAAGATCAGCAATGCGGCCTTTGTGTGGAGCTGCAGAAAATGGGGGAGATACTAATCGAGTATTTTGTATCAGTATTTACTGTGGAAAAGGATATGGAAGATATAGACTGTAGGGAAATAGATGGTGACACCTTGCAAAATGTCCATATTACAGAGGAGGAAGTGCTGGATGTCTTGAAATGCATAAAGGTGGATAAATCCCAGGACCTGATCAGGTGTACCCCAGAACTCTGTGGGAAGCGAGGGAAGTGATTGCTGGGCCCCTTGCTGAGAAATTTGTATCATCGATAGTCACAGGTGAGATGCCGGAAGGCTGGAGATTGGCTAACATGTTGCCACTGTTTAAGAAGGGTGGTAAGGACAAGCCAGGGAACTATAGACCAGTGGGCCTGACCTCGGTGGGGGGGCAAGTTGTTGGGAGGAATCCAGAGGAAAAGGATGTACATGTATTTGGAAAGCAAGGACTGATTAGGGATAGTCAACATGGCTTTGTGCATGGGAAATCATGTCTCACAAACTTGATTGAGATTTTTGAAGAAGTAACAAAGAGGATTGATGAGGGCAGAGCGGTAGATGTGATCTATATGGACTTCAGTAACGCGTTCGACAAGGTTCCCCATGGGAGACTGATTAGCAAGGTTAGATCTCATGGAATACAGGGAGAACTAGCCATTTGGATACAGAACTGGCTCAAAAGGTAGAAGACAGAGGGTGGTGGTGCAGGGTTGTTTTTCAGACAGGAGGCCTGTGACCAGTGGAGTGCCACAAGATCGGTGCTGGGTCCTCTACTTTTTGTCATTTACATAAATGATTTGTATGCGAGCATAAGAGGTACAGTTAGTAAGTTTGCAGATGACACCAAAATTGGAGATGTAGTGGACAGCGAAGAGGGCTACCTCAGATTACAACAGGATCTTGACCAGATGGGCAAATGGGCTGAGAAGTTGCAGATGGAGTTTAGTGCAGATAAATGCGAGGTGCTGCATTTTGGGAAAGCAAATCTTAGCAGGGCATATGCACTTAATGGGAAAGTCCTGGGGAATATTGCTGAACAAAGAGACCTTGGAGTGCAGGTTCATAGCTCTTTGAAAGTCGAGTCGCAGGTAGATAGGATAGTGAAGAAGGCGTTTGGTATGCCCTCATTTATTGGTCAGAGTATTGAGTACAGGAGCTGGGAGGTCATGTTGCGGCTGTACAGGACATTGGTTAGGCCATTGTTGGAATATTGTGTGCAATTCTGGTCTCCTTCCTATCGGAAAAATGTGAAACTTGAAAGGTTTCAGAAAAGATTTACAAGGGTGTTGCCAGGGTTGGAGGATTTGAGATATAAGGAGAGACTGTGCAGGCTGTGGCTATTTTCCCTGGAGCGTCAGAAGCTGAAGGGTGACCTTATAGAGGTTTACAAAATTATGAGGGGCATGGATAGATTAAATCAGCAAAGTCTTTTCCCTAGGGTCGGGGAGCTCAGAACGAGAGGGCATAGGTTTAGGGTGAGAGGGGAAAGATATAAAAGAGACCTACGGGGCAACTTTTTCATACAGAGGGTGGTATGTCTATGGAATGAGCTGCCAGAGGAAGTGGTGGAGGTTGGTACAATTGCAACATTTAAGATGCATTTGGATGGGTATATGAATAGGAAGGGTTTGGAGGGATATGGGCCAGGTGCTGGCAGGTGGGACGAGATTAGGTTGGGATATCTGGTCGGCATGGACGGGTTGGACCTAGGGTCTGTTTCCATGCTGTACATCTCTATGACTCTATGACAATGACAGAGTGCTCAGACAGCAGCAATTTTCACTAACATAACTAACATTCTGAAAGAATTTACTTCATCAGCCAAACACCCACAATGCTCTTCCCTGATGAGGAAGTGTTTGCAGAAACTTTTGATAAGCAACCAACCTGCATTTAACTTTCATTAACATTTCACCAGGCCTTATGAGTAAATCAAAGCTTATTTCATTCCTTTCCGTTTTAACATGAACTATTATCCACACAAGTCTCCTTCAGCTCACAGGTCTCAGTTTACAGCTCCAAATCAAATTGAGAAAGGAATAAAATACAAATCATGAAAAATTAATGAGGGCTGTAACATGAGTAAGGTATAATGTTGACTGTGAGATTTTCCCACAACAGATCCAGATGGAAGTACAGTTGCTGCTGGGGATAATTTTTCTATTTCATACTGTTCTTTCTTTGTTCAGTCTCAAAGGTACCTGTAGCACTCCCAATGTAACATTTCCTATAGCCTGTACTTCCTACTGTTGATGGTCAATGTGGCACACAGTGATGTGATTCTTCTGCCAATCCTTGAAAGGTTTGTTAGGTGTGCAATGTCCTATTTACCATTCAAGAATATAGGACAAGTGCCAGAAATTAGGAATAATGCACATTTGAGGTAGTTATTGTCTGTGCAGACTTAATGGGCCCAAGAATCTTTTCTGTGCTGTATAACTCTTTTACACTATCGCTGTAGGATTTGTCAGCTATCAGTCCAGAGTGTGGTCTTGTACCGCTGATTGTCATCCCTTTGGGAAATGTGACCATCCAACACTATTGGCTTGCCAGGAGGTTGCTCTTGATGCTGGCGATGTCAATGTTTCCCTTACACAGTACCATATACTGGGAGAAGTTGTAAATATCACAAGGTACTATGAATGGTGATCTGGGAAAATTAAAGTGGAAATGAAATAATTTGAAAAAGTAAAGTATATAAGTAAATATTTCATACAGAAAAGCAGAAAATATTGGAAATATCCAATGAGTTGAGCAATACTTGCTTGAAAATTAAGAACTTGCCCACTGCATAATATCAGACCGACACCCATGAGTCCTACAACATACAGTATGGTGAGAATGCCTGAATCCAGGAAAAATAGAGGATTTGGAAGGCTGTGCGCGAACAGGTGAACAGTTTCAGTGCAACAGCAAACTATTCCAGAGCAGCACAGCTGCTGATATGGAACTGAAGGGAGCACAGATTTTTTTTTTGAATCTCTGCTTTTTGTTGTACTCCTGACGAGAGTCCCTCATGTCTCCTGCTCTTCTCAAACAATGCTGATATCGTGCTTCTGGCATACCATGAAAGATTTACGCAGAGTACCAGGAAGCAATGTAAGTGGATTGACTTCTTATTACCAAATCAATTCAACTCACTTCTGCTCAGGCACACTGGCCAAATTGTTGGTCCTGACAGTTCTTGTTCAATTGTCTCCTCAAAAGACTTACTGAATACATTGTGAAAATTGATGATTTATTTTGATATTATGAACATGGAACTTCCTCTGTCCAAAAGTATTGCCTCTGCCTCTGAGCATTTTTGGAAATGATAGTCAGTACAAATGTAACAAAATGTAATGAATGCTATGGACAATTCTTCGCTGGCCCTAAAAAGGAAGTAGTTGAAACAAATACTTAGAGAGGAGCAGTACTTGCTTCAGTAACCAATCACTATTTGGAAAATGCATTTGCACACTGTACACTCTGACCTGCCATAGTCATGTGACCTTTAATGTTGCTTTCAGTTTAGAATGTTGAAGTCATTAAAGCCTGCACATGGAACATGTTGTCAGTGTTCATTGGAAATTGTGTGGATTTTGCAGGTCATAAAAGCCAGCTGCTCTAAGAAACATCAGAGAAGGATTGGAAAAAAAACTTCAGACTACAACTCGATACCACTGACAGAGTCAGTATTGCTGTAAAATTTTCACTCCCATGTTCTTTGGAGATGAAAAGCAATGTGACACAGAATTCTAATTTACAATCTCAAAGGCAAAATTATGAGATAGCCACAGAATAAAGAAGAAATTCTGAATGTGTAAGAATAATAACACAGTATTGGAGAAAGAATGTCAGAAGCATTTATTTTACCCTGGACTTCAGTATAGCTTCAATTCCACACCGGTTGAAGTCACCATGAAAATTCCATCTTTGCAATCTCACTCCTCACCTAAGGCATGGTGATCTTAGCAACAATTGTCTCTGTCTCTAATGAGTGAATTGCCAATGTTTCTTTGGGACTGTGGTGACTTTCATGTTCAGGAAAGAAGACAGAAAAAGTTGCAGAGGTGCCATTGGAGAGAACAAAGTAAAATACAGACATACGGGAAATAAATATTGCAGTGCAAATACTATGAAAAAGGAAAGGAAACAGTGCTCTAACTGAAATAGGCTGAATCAATTTGAATGCAAATGTTTTGCTGAATAAAACAATACAAGCCTGTAATGAAGACTGCTAGAGATGTCAGATGATGATTCTGATTAATCACACTGCGCCATAGAACAGATTGCCACTGCCTGATCTCGAGGTGATAAGTAACTTGTGACTGATAGAATGATGACTGCAGAAGGAACACATCAAGTGAATGTAAAGTGTCAGCTAGATAGCAGTGCTATGTGAAATGGTACTAGTTTCGCAAACTTGTACAAAAATGACTCAAGATGGTGATCCAAGAGTGAAGCCATGGAAAATAAAGTTGAGGCTACATAATGGATTGATATTTATCTCAGCAGCACAAGATAACTGCTTTGATAAGATCTCACTACCCGATGCCAACCCACTGAAGAAAGTTTGCTGCAGCTTGCCACGCCAAAGTTTTTGACTACCCTTGATGAAAAGATGAGACACAACCAAGTGAAGTTGGATGAAACCAGCAGATTTCTAATGAAATTCTGGATTCCATTTGGGAGATACAATTAATTGCATATGCTCGTTCAGCATTTCTACTGCTCTGGAGGAGTAACAAGACAAACAGCATTAGGTAGTCAATGATCTTTTCAGAGTGGAAGGAATTGTAGTTAATCTGCTCATCTGTGAATATGATGTGGAAGGGCCAGTGTTGGACTGGGGTAGACAAAGTTAAAAATCACACAACACCAGGTTATAGTCCAACAGGTTTATTTGGAAGCACTAGCTTTCAGAGCGCTGCTCCTACAACAGGTAGCTAGTGGGGCAGGATCATAGGAGTTAGAATTTATAGTAACAGATCAAAGTGTCACACAACTGATGTGATGTATTGAACAAACCTAAATTGCTGTTAAGTCTTTAATTGTTTTGAATGGGTTGAAGGTTTCAATTTATTAAGATGTAAATCCAAGAACTGCTTTCAAGTCACATTCCTGAGATATTTTAAGGTTTCAAAAAAAAGGTGACATCTCAGCTCAGACAATGCATTAAAGGTGTGAGGTTAGAGTCTGTCTGTATCCCAACTTTGAGTCTGTTTCCAAAGTAGGAATTTATAAAATGTCACATGGACTGACTGTCTGCAGATTGTGTGTTTTTTGAAGAAAATAGAATGTATCTGCAAATACATATCTGCAAATTCACCTCATCGACATATGCATGTGTGTATGAGAGAGAGTGTGAGTATGAGTATGATGGAATATATGCCTGTGAGAGGGTATGCGTGTGAGTGTGTCAGTGAAATAGCATATGCATGAGAGTGGGTGTACGTGAGTGTGATCATGTGTAATAGTGTGCATCGTGTAATGGTTTATAGGTGATAAGCTGGAGTGAGGGTGGGGGCAGAGAGGTCAGGAAGAAGATTACAGGTTAGGAAGGTGGTGCTGAGTTCAAGGGTTGGGACTGAGACAAGGTGGGGGGAGGGGAAATGAGGAAACTGGAGAAATCTGAGTTCATCCCTTGTGGTTGGAGGGTTCCTAAGCGGAAGATGAGGCGCTCTTCCTCCAGCCGTCGTGTTGCTATGGTCTGGCGATGGAAAAGTTCAAGGACGTGCATGTCCTTGGTGGAGTGGGAGGGAGTTGAAGTGTTGAGCCATGGGGTGGTTGGGTTGGTTGGTCCGGGTGTCCTAGAGGTGTTCTCTGAAATGTTCCACAAGTAGGCGGCCTGTTTCCCCTCCTCCCACCTTGTCTCAGTCCCAACCCTCGAACTCAGCACCACCTTCCTAACTTGCAATCTTCTTCCTGACCTCTCCGCCCCCACCCCCACTCCGGCCTATCACCCTCACCTTAACCTTCTTCCACCTATCACATTTCCAACGCCCCTCCCCCAAGTCCCTCCTCCCTACCTTTTATCTTAGCCTGCTTGGCACACTTTCCTCATTCCTGAAGAAGGGCTCATGTCTGAAACGTCAATTCTCCTGCTCCTTGGATGCTGCCTGACCTGCTGCGCTTTTCCAGCAACACATTTTCAGCTCTGATCTCCAGCATCTGCAGTCCTCACTTTCTCCCTGCAGCGTATGAGACAGACAACATTGGCCGAGTCACTTGAGAACCTGCCGCGCATCTGTGAGTGTGAAGATACACAGTCATAGAGTCATCGAGATGTATAGCACAGAAACAGACCCTTTGGTTCAACTCGTCCGTGCTGCCCGCATATCCTAACCTCATCTAGTCCCATTTGCCAGCACTTGGTCCATATCTCTCAAAATCCTTTCTATTCATACACTCAACCAGATGCCTTTTTAATGCTGTAATTGTACCAGCCTCCACCACTTCCTCTGGCAGCTCATTTCATACACTCATCACTCTCTGTGAAAACGTTGCCCCTTAGGTCCCTTTTATATCTTTTCCCTCTCTCCCTAAACCTATCCAGTCTGGACTTACCCACCCTGGGGAAAAGATATTGTCTGTTTATCCTATCCATGGCCCTCATGATTTTGTATCAATCTCTGTAAGGTCACATTTCAGCCTCTGATGCTCCAGGGAAAACAGCCCCTGCCTATTCAGCCTCTCACTATAACTCAAATCCTCTAACCCTGGCAACATCCTTGTAAATCTTTTCTGAACCCTTTCAAGTTTCACAACATTCCAAACGTGGCCTAACCAATTTCCTGTACAGCTGCAACATGACTTCCCAAGTCCAATACCCAATGCACTCACCAATAAAGGAAAGCATACCAATTGCCTTCTTCACTATCCTATCTACCTGTGACTGTACTTTCAAGGAACTATGAATCGACACTCCAAGGTCTCTTTTTTCAGCCACATTCCCTAGGATCTTACCATTAATTGTACAAGTCCTGCTCTGATTTGCTTTTCCAAAATGCAGCACCTCACATTTATCTAAATTAAACTCCATCTGCTGCTCCTCAACCCATTGGCCCATCTGATCAAGATCCCGTTGTACTCTGAGGTAACTTTCTTCGCTGTCCACTACACCTCCAATTGTGGTGTCATCTTCAAACTTACTAACTAGATCTCCGATGTTCACATCCAAGTCATTTCTGTAAATGACGAAAATTAGTGGACCTATCACCTTGTGGCACACCACTGGTCACAGGCCTCCAGTCTGAAAAGCAACTCTCCACCATCACGCTCTGTCTTCTACCTTTGAGCCAGTTCTGTATCCAAATGGCTCATTCTCCCTGTATACCATAAGAACGAACCTTGCTAACCAGTCTCCCATGAGGAACCTTGTTGAATGCCTAACTGAAGTCCATATAGATCACAACTACCGCTCTGCCCTCATCAACCCTCTTTGTTACTTCTTCAAAAAACTCAATCAAGTTTGTGAGGCATGATTTTGCACGCACAAAGCCATGCTGACGATCTCTGATCAGTCCTTGCCTCTCCAAATATATGTGCATCCTATCCCTCAGGATTCTCTCCGACAACTGTGTTTGTGTGGGTTTCCTCTGGGTTCTCCGGTTTCCTCCCACAGTCCAAAGATGTGCAGGTTAGGTGAATTGGCCATGCTAAATTGCTCATAGTGTTAGGTGCGTTAGTCAGAGGAAAATAGGTCTGGGTGGGTTACTCTTCCGAGGGTCGTTGTGGACTGGTTGGGCCAAAGGGCCTGTTTCCACACTGTAGGGAATCTAATGTAAAAAAAAACTTGCCCACCACCACCGATGTCAGGCTCACTGGCCTATAGTTCTCTGGCTTTTCCTTACCACCCTTCTTAAACAGTGGCACCATGTTAGTCAACCTCCAGTCTTCTGGTCCCTCACCTGTGACTATCGATGATACAAATATCTCAGCAAGGAGCCCAGCAATCACTTCCCTATCTTCCCACAGAGTTCTGGGGTACACATGATCAGGTCCTGGGGATTTATTCACTTTTATATTTCAAGACATCCAGCACCGCCTCCTCTGTAATATGGACATTTTTCAAGATGTAACCATTTCTTTCCCTACATTCTATATCTTTCATATCCTTCTCCACAGTAAACAGTATCTCCCCCATCTCCTGCAGCTCCGCACAAAGGCCGCCTTGCTGATCTTTGAGGGGCCCTATTCTCTCCCAAGTTACCCTTTTGTTCTTAATGTATTTATAAAAATCCTTTGGATTTTCCTTAACTCTATTTGCCAAAGCTGTCTCATGTCCCCTTTTTGCCCTCCTGATTTCCCTCCTAAGTATCCTCCTACTGCCTTTATAATCTCTCCTGTCTATTCTTGTCATATGCTTCTTTCTTTTTCCTACTCAAAACCTGCATTTCTCTAGTCATCGAGCATTCCCTACACCTACCAGCCTTTCTTTTCACCCTAACAGGAAAATACTGTCTCTGAACTCTTGTTATCTCAGGCGTCCCATTTTCCAGTTGTTCCTCTACCTGATAGCTCTTGCCCAATACCGTCAAAATTACTCTTCCTCCAATTTAGAACTTCACCTTTTAGATCTGGTCTAACCTTTTCCATCGTTGTTTTAAAGCTAATAGAATTATGGTCGCTGGTCCCAAAGTGCTCCCTCACTGACACCTCAGTCACTTGCCCTGCCTTATTTCCCAAGAGTAAGTCAAGTTTTCCACTTTCTCTCGTAGATATATCCACATACATGAATCAGAAAATGTTCTTGTACACACTTAACAAATTCCTCTCCATCTAAACCCTTAATACTGTGGCAGTCCCAGTCTATTTTTGGAAAGTTAAAATCCCCTACCATAACCACCCTATTATTCTTACAGATAACTGAAATCTCCTTACAAATTTGTTTCTCAATTTCCTGCTAACTATTGTGATCAACAAATCACAGACCATATTCAGAATCAAGTGAGACTGCTGAACAGAACTCACCAAATGACTATAAAGCTGACCAAGAAAAAATGCAATTTAAGATCTCTGAAATAAAGTACTGATAGTGAAACAACTGTCTGAAGAAGGGCTCATGCCCGAAACATCGATTCTCCTGCTCCTTGGATGCTGCCTGACCTGCTGCGCTTTTCCAGCAACACATTTTCAGCTTGGAAAAACAAATGCCTTGTTCGGATTAAGCAAGCTATGTAATGAGGTGCAACTCTCCAAATGTTACAAAAAGCAGTGATGAAAGGATGGCCTGAAACCATCAATTTCTGGAACCTGGAACAACCTGTTTCCCTAACAGATTATTGGGAATAGATAGATAAAAGGATTGCACTGGATTGTCCCAAAGGAAATGGGAAAGTAGATGCCGAGGTATATTTACACAGGTCATAAAGTGAATGATCAAAGACAGGAAGAATTCTGTACTGGCTAAATATGAGCAATCAGATTAAGGATCATGTCATCGAGTTCAGTTTTCATCAGGAATACCAAGACGAGCAAGTTATGTTGCCACGCATGACTCATGGTATCCCAGACAATTATTAAGGCTTGGAGTAGACCTCACGACTCTCGCAGGAATTACTGATTTCTTTACAGTTGACTACTATTCTGACCACTGAGAGTTATACAAGCTGATGTCGATGACTACCAGTGAGATTGTAAAATATCTGAAAGTGCACTTCAGTCATTGCAACATTCCACACATGGTGGTGAGCAACTATGGCTCTGAATTCACATGAAGAATTCAAGTGCTTTGTCAGTGATCGGGAGACTTCCATACCATATGTCTTCTCCAGTTAAATCTTCAGTTAAATTCCAAGGCTGAGATAGCAAGGAACATTGTTGAAAAGCTCAAAAAATATTAAGCAGATGTAATACAGATATATACAAGGCAAGTGTAGATTGCAGCAGCACATCTGTTAACAAAATGCATGGTAACTTGTTTAGTGAAGCGATTGATGTCACTCCACAACCAAACAACTCTTTCAATTTCTAAAAAGTGGTAACAGAAGTGAGTGAGAAAAAATAACAAAGTGAAATGACAGCCAAATTTCATTTTAATAAAGCTATCAAATCATTATTAGAACTGTCAGTCAGAGTGAAATCTTTCAATGCTATCAACAAAAGTCAACCCACTGAACAACTAGCAACCTGTGGAAAGAAGTTGTGACCTCGATCATACAGAGTGAATGTGAAAACTCTCAGTTATTTATGCATAACTAGAAGAGAACCTGCTCATCTGAAAATAGATGAAGAAGAAAATGTAATTTCACCAACCATCAGAGGTCCCCAATTCGGGCAATCAGCAATAACAAACTGGAGGTGGAAATGGTATTTCCTGAAGAAGAAACATTTTCCTCATTCATTAAATGGATTTGAGTGTTTTTGACTTGGCCAGCATTAATTACCTATCCTTAATTGTCCAGAAGGCAATTAACAGTCAACCACATGCTGCAGGTATGGAGTCACATATGGCCAGACGAGGTAAAGACAGAGTTTTCCTTCCTTGAAAGTCATTAGAGAATACTGGCCACCACCATTGAGCGAGCTTTTTATTGCAGACTTTTACTGAATTCAAATCTTTCTATCTGCCGTAGTGGGAATCGAGCCCACTATCCAAGATAATTCACCTGGGCTTCTGGATTACTTGCCCAGTGACATTAATGCTTCTCAACTGTCTCTCCTTTGCATCACCCCAGGAATGAGCAGATAGCAAATGAACAGTCAATACAGCAATGTACCTGAATGCATTCACATGCAGAAGACCTAAATACTTTAAAGGTTATGTATACTGTGTGTGTGCAGACAGAAGAAAATTGGATAGAGTGGAATGATGAAGCAGTTTTGTTTCTGAATAACAATGGTCTTTATAGACTGTGCATATTGGATAACTTGCTTATGCACAGGTAAGTTGCGATATTTTTCTTTGGTTTATTTATGAAAATAGGATGATTGGAGACCTGCATTTGTATACTGTGTACTATGACTTGCCATAGCCATCTAAATTCTAATATAGGTATTTTCAATTTAGAGGAGAGAAGCCATTAAAGTTTGCACATGGAACAATCACTCATGACAGTTTAAACCATGTTTCTATTGCTAATTAATTTAATTTGATTGATCATAATCTGAATTGACTGAAGTTGTACTTGATGGTCAATTAGTTGAGGACTGTTGTGTAACTATCCATCAAACAAACCATTCTCGTATAATCTGGTTGTCAGGAGCTAATTATTTTTCAGGCAATTCGACAATATATGTTTACTTCAGGCAAATGCCAGATTAAAAAGCTTGTGGAAAGACGCTGTTGCAAAAGAAAAGTCATTTTTGTCCACAGTTGTAGCAATTAACAGCTAGCAGGTACTGCAGCTTTTGCTGCGTGTTAAACCAATCTGCTGAAGTCTGCTTTGTATGCTTCGTTATGCTGTGACATTTTCAAGCTGCTGTTAGATATGTAAATAAATGTATGGGTACTGTCTTTTAAGGGAGTGACATTTTAATTTCAAAACAAGTTTTGAAAAGTGATGAGAACTAATCTTTTTCTGTTTCATGAGATTGGAGATGTGAGCTGTTACTTGCAGCAAAATTGCTGCAAAAATAACAGAAGCATTTCACAATATGAGGTGGTGATAATAGTGCGGGGTCAATTTTCTTCACTACTTGACTGAAGATTGAGCTATGTTTTTATTGTTTTATGATCTCAGCTGATTTTACTACTGGACATATTGGATCCTCGAATGAAATTTAGCTTAATAGATCAGGTTTTTTTTCCTCTTTTAATTTAATGTGGTGTTCTTTCATTGAAACATAAGTGCGCAAGGTTGCAGATTTGGTTTTCATAATAAAATTAAAGTTTATTGAACAAAAGAAGTGAAAATAAAAACAGCCAAGGTGTTTATATGTGTCACAGTTTGGAAAGTTTCAAAACACGTGGCAAACAAAGTCCACTATATTTCCAAGCACTGTTATATTGCAATTAATCAAAATCCAGAGTTATTTTCCTTCCCTATCAAATCTAGGATTTGGCTTAACTATTTTGTCCTCAGTTTCTCACCTGTGCACTGTGAAGCCTTATCTTTGAATCGTCATGCAACTGAAATCTTAGACATTCTCAGTTTTCTATGTGAAAAAATATAGCTTTCTTACCAAACATTCTGGGCCTGATGATTCCACAAACTGCACTTTTTCAGTAAGGTAACTTACTTCCTTACCTACTCTGAACAATTTCCTTTACTCTAAGCAAGCCTAAAGTTGCATTTAATTTCCATCAGATCTCCTTTGAACTGCCCAAAACATTTCTACCTCTGGGCCTTTTAATTATGCAAAATCCAAACGCAGCTAATGTTGTACAATAACAAAAATAGAAATTGCTGGAGAAACTCAGCAGGTCTGGCAGCATCTGTAGAGGGAAAGCAGAATTAACATCTGGAGTGCCAGGGATCACAGGACTCAAATTATTAACTCCACTTTCTCTTCACAGATGCTTACAGACCTGCTCAGTTTCTTCAGAATTTCCGTTTTAATTAGATTTTTTGCTTTATTTTCATGTTTTTCAATGTTTTCCATTTGCTGTCGTAAAATTCCATGATATAAACAAATTTTCATTAACACTCCAAGAAGTACATGCTGATTAAAATCATGGTTCCAGAAAAATTAGTAATTATTAAATCCCTTCATACAAAATAGGTCAACATCCATATACACCTAGTTTGAAATTCCAAACTCTCAAAATAATATTACCAACTAGTTATATTTGCCAAACAACTACAGGCAATAATCATCTCCAAAAACACAGAGTTCAATGAATTCAATATGATGTCCAAAGGCATTATTATTCTCAAATTTCCAACAATTAACAATTCGGGGCTGCCATAAAGCAGAATTTTAATTAAAACCAGCTAATTGGACCAGCTACATATACAGTACTCTGCAGCTGGTGGCTCACCTCCTGCCTCATGAAAGATTTATTAATATCTAAAAAGCATAAGTTGGAAGTGTGATGGAATTTTTTCCTCTTTGCTGACTCCAAGAAGCTTCAAGAATCACTATCCAGGACAAAGAAATCCAATTGATCTGCATCCCTCCACTGTCAATGTATGGTGTCTTTACTATGTACTATCCGCAAGAAAAACTGTTGGAACTTGCCAAGCCTTCTTCAGAATTGAAGTTTGGAATTGAAATGCAAAACTGTATTAATTTGCACTCATTGCAGGCATCCATCTCATACCTTGTTCAAAGAAGACACACTACAAACTGAACCTGGAGCATCGCAGGCTGAGGGGTGACCCTATAGAGGCTTACAAAATCATGAGGGGCATAGATAGAATAAATAGACAAAGTATTTTTCCTGGGGTGGGCGAGTCCAGAACTATAGGGCATAGGTTTAGGGTGAGAAGGGAAAGATATAAAAGAGATCTAAGGGACAACTTTTTCACACATGTACGTGTTTGGAATGAGCTGCTGGAGGAAGTGGTGGATGCTGGTACAATTGCAACACTTAAAAGGCATTTGGATGGGTATATGAATAGGAAGGGTTTGGAGGGATATGGGCCAGATGCTGGCAGATGGGACTAGATTGGGTTGGGATATCTGGTCGGTATTGATGAGTTGGACCGAAGGGTCTGTTTCCATGCTGTACATCTCTATGACTCTATGTCTGTATGACCTGTGAATGCATAATGTGACATCAGAGTCGAGCTGATTTTAAGTAGAGAAGAGCTGTATAGAAGGACAATTACTGAAAGAGGAACACAGGAAACTTCCTATGAAACGACAAAGGGAAACTGAATACTACAGAAAAGGAACAAATATACAGCTAAAATACACAATTCTGAAAATTCTTATAGCTCCGGCCCAAACCAAAGGTAGTATGAATTAGAACTAACAGCATCTTCCTCACTCTCAGTGGCACAATTAGAAATCTTGACAAATTTATAAACAAATTAAACAAATAGAAGAATGATTACACTTCTGTCATTGTTGGGGCAGATTATTGTAAAATATATTCCACCCTAAATCTCTCTGAAGGACAAAAGTAATGGCAGAAATTTGCAATCTTTCAAGACACAACTCAAAATTCTGGCGAACATAATTGATGAATGGTATGCATTCAATATTTGGGTCCAAGATTAAAAAAACAGATCATTATGTTACTGCATTATCACAGTATACAGAATCCAGTGAAATTATGCAATGAAATGATAATGCAATCAAAGATAAGATTATTTTTGTCATTCAACATTCAAAAATGTGAACATAACTGTTGAGAGAGAAGAAATGGACAGAAAAGTGATCAACATGCGTACAAGTCCTGAGGTTGTAAATTAGCAGCTAGAGCATATTCTAGAGCATAACAGACAGAACATCCTTGCAATATGCTGATTATAGATTCCAGGTCAAAAGGGCAGGATGCAAATACTGTGGAGAGCACCACACAGTGGAAAAGAAGGTGTGTCCAGAATGAGGTAAGTTTTGTTTTCCACCAATCACATTGCACACAAATGTTTGACGAAAATGAAGCACACGAACCAAGTGCAGATGACCACTGGAGACATTCCAGCTGCAGATTCTGATCAATCCCTCCACACCACATAAATAATTGGTTTGTTCAGGTCGATCAATGATACATGATTTGTGACTGTTGGAATAAAGACTTTAGAAGGAGAACATGAAGTCAACTTGAAGTGTGAGACAGATACTGGTGCATCAAAAAACATCTCAAATTGCACAGATTTTAGTGAAGTAGTTTAGTGTCCCTTAAAAGTAAATCCTAGGTACCTCTGTAAATCACAACTGTTGCAGAATGGATTAGCAACATGATAGCAGTGAAACAAGCTGGAAAGCTGAGAATACAGTAAACACTGAAGAGATCTCACTGTTCCATAACAACCACAAAAAGAGCTTTTGCTACAGTGTGCGAAGGTAAAAATCTTAACTACCCTCGATTCATTGGATGGTTACACGTTAGTGAATCTGGATGACAGCAGCAGCCTTTTAACTATCTTGTAGTTTCCATTCCATTATTGTAAGTGGCAGAGTGGCTCAGTGGTTAGTATTGCTGTCTCACAGCACCAGGGTTCCAGCTTTGACTCCAGGCTTGGGCAACTGTATGTATGGAGTTTGCACATTCTCCCTCACTCTCTGTGGGTTTCCTCCAGGTGCCCTGGTTTACTTCCATTGTCCAAAGGTGTGTAGGTTAGATGGATTGGTCATGCTAAATTGCCCCTTGTGTCCAGGGATGTTCAGGACAGGTATATTCTCCATAGAAAATGCAGAAATACAAGGCTAGGGTAATAGGATGTGTCTGGGTAGGATGCTCATCGGAGGTCGGTGTGGATCCAATGGGTCAAATTCCACAGAAACAGACGGTTGCATATGCTTTTTGGAATCTCTACAGCTCAAGAGGAGTATCAATGTCGACAGCATGAAATAGTAATCATAGCAAACTGCAAGCTACAGTGGATGATCTGCACCCATCTATCTCACACACAGTTCAGTTAAGATGCTGTGAAAGCTGAGTTTTCCCATGAACCTGTAACAGAAAGCACATCACAACCTGTAACCTCTGCTACCTAGAAAGACAAAAGTAGTCGGCTTGGAAGGTTAAGGATCTGATTTGAAATATATAGCCGTTCCATCATCATCGTTGGATCAAAATCCTGGAAGTTCTTTTCTAACATCACAGTGGGCTGTACCAACTTGGCACAGACTACAGTTCTTGCAGATAGAAACTCACCATCAACTCCTGTAGGAAAAGGATGCGTAAACAACGCATGCTGGTCTTTCCAGCAATGTTTACATCCATTGAATGCAAAAATACCTTTTTCAAAATTCCTGGAAAGTGATCTTATTCTTGCTTTATGAGAGACTAAAATTTAAATGATTTGCAAGCTTTTATATTTGAAACATTTTTGTGTACATTTGCTGCATATATGTTCAACAGCACATGAGATGAAACATTATTTTCTTCCTTCTCATCATGCAGTATTCTTGCATAATAATGCTGTATTAGTTTTTGAGTCTTTTGATATCTCAGGCATATCTAATTGAGTTATATATTCTACAAGGATGGTTCCCATGAGTACCAGAAAATGAGAAATGAGAGCCACAGGAAGTTAAATGAATCGTTTCACTGATGATGTTGCACAAAAGCGTTTGATGGATTGAGCTATCTTGACCTATTTTTCCTTAAAGACACTCTGTCTACTTTGTACAGTTCCTGATTGGTCTGACGTTAGAGTTGCAATTTTACTGCTCCCTGGATTACTTTGCACTGTTGTTTAAACATGCAACAGTCTTGATCTATGCTTCAAAATATAATAAGAATATGTTGAAATGTGATAAAATTGAGTATTTCATGTTAATAAATGGGCAGTTCACCTTGCAAGGGATTACTAAATGATGATACGATTTCAAGTGAAGTTGTGATACATATTGTTGAGTGATACTAGCAGCAACAGAAAACGTCAAGTTTCTAAATATTGTATGTTGCAATGTTTACAGTGTGCATCAGTTCTAAAGTTCATTGATTTAATTGTTCATCTTATTGTAGCTGAGGGAAACACCATAAGTTAAAGTTCTCATAAAATACATTCATTCCACAAATGTGTGTAATGTGTTGAGGTTTCATCAAAAGCGATTGTGGGAATTCTGCATTCTAAAACAAATGCTGTGTTTGGAAGCAGTCTGCATTGAAGAATTCCTGTCAGAATACTTGCAATTTTATCTGTGATCATTTAATCTTTTGAGCTTCTCAGTTTCAGTACAAGACTGGTAAATTTATCCTAATAAGGGCACATCATAATTGGTATTTCTGCAGAATTTGTTCCTGAATGCATACCCTTTGTTTCATAGACCATTTCCTGACGAGTTTCAAACATACATATGTACAAAATTGAAAAACAGTAAAAGACCAGTTATCCCATTATAAAAAGGAAATGGATAGAATAGGACATTATTTCTCTAAGCATTCTGTGACCGTTTTGTTCTGCTATAGCCAAAAGAATAGGAAATTACTCGTCAGTCAATCTAACCATTGTGGTAGGGAAGTTAACAGAAAGAATTCTGAGGGACAGAATATATCTGCATTGGAGAAAAATAAATTAATCAAGGATAGTAAGCCTGGATTTATAAAGGGAAGGTTATTTTTGACAATAACTTGACAGTAAACAGGAATATCGATTTGTGTAATACGTTTGATGTGGTCTCCATGAAATTTCACAAGGCTTTTGATAAAGCTCCTCCTGACAGACTGGTCAAGAAAGTAACAGCTCATGAATTGGTAAAATAGCAAATTGGATCCAAAATTGGCTAAGAGGCAGGATGCAGAGGGTGTGGTGTTAGAGGGTTGTTTCCATGACTGGAAGTTTCTTTTCAATGGAGTTCAGTTGGTCCTTGCTATTTGTGATGTGCATTAATGGTTCGACCATTAATATGGGGAGCGTGATCAAGAAGTTTGCAGAGCAGAAAATTGGTAAGGTGAGGAGGACAGCTGTAAATGACTTAGGGATATCAAGAGACTGATTAAGTGGGCAAAGCAGTGGCAAATGTAATTCAGTCCAGATAGGCACGAAATCATGGAGAGGGCTTGGAGAGGGCGAATAAGTGATGCCAATCACTTGGAGAGGGCGAATAAGGGATAGGATGACACTCTGAATGGTACAACCCTGGAAAGATGGAAGATTAGAGGGGTTGGTGTGCAGATAACATGGCAAGCATATAACATAATAAAGAAGTCATATGGGATACTTGTTTTTACTGGCCAAGACATAAAATAAAAGAGTGGGGAGATTATACTGGAAAGGTATAAAATGATTGTTAGGCCACAACTCGAACACTGCATATAGTGTTCAATCATCGCCTGATGGGGAGCTGTGATTGTGTGAGAGATGGTGAAGAGGAGATTTCCCAGGATGCTGCCTGGATCAGAGGATCTGAATTGTGTGTAAAGATTGAGTTAGGGCTAGGCTGGGGTTGTTTTCCTTGGAGCAGCAAATGTAGAGAGGACACCTGATAGAAGTGTTTGAGAGGCATGGGCAGATAGGAAGGCCCTTTCTCATTAGGATAGAAGAGTGAATAGAAGAGCCAAACACCAGGGAGCAAGGTAGAGGTAGAAGGCTAAAAGGCGAACTGAGAAATCTTTTCACTGGGAAAATAATGGGAGTCTGAAATGGTGATTGAGTCAAAAACTCGTATAAATTTAAGTCGTTTTTAGAATTTCACTTGTGTTGCCATAGCCTCGAGAGCTATGAGCCAAGAACTGGAAATGGGATGAATGTCACCAGACTTTTGACTGGCAAATGGTTCGTTTGTCTCCTTCTGTGCTGTAAATGTCTATGAGGCCCACCAAGCCTGCCTCCATTCTCAAGGTGAACTGAGTATTATGATATATTTCCTTCCCTTTTGCCCTTTATTTGGTCACATGATTTCCTGGAAGAGACCAAAGTTGACAAAAATTATGGGAATGAATACAGTGCTCAGAATATTGCCCTCCGTTCCCTTCAGATGATCAAAATTAGTTCAGGATATCACATAGATTAATTGTCATTTGTAATTAATGGAGCTCAGCCTCTTTACATTCTGCTACAATATTGATAAAGTGTGGTGCTGGAAAAAGCATAGCAGGTCCTGAAGAAGGATCCTGCCCAAAACATCACTCTCTTGCTCCTTGGATACTATCTGACCTGCTCTGCTTTCTCCAGCGCCACGCTTTATCAACTCTGACTTTCCAGCATCTGCAGTCCTCACTTTCTCTGAGTTCTGCAATTTTGCCTTCTGCTGGACAGAATGTTTGTCTCAAGAGGAGAACTTTGGCAGATAACTTCTTTTCCACTGAAAATGCTCAAATTATGAATTATTTTGGGTGGCATTTATTACCAATGTTGTGTTAAGATCTGACCTTATTCTTTGTAATATAAACAACTTGTGTCTTAAGAAACAGATGTCAAACTTTGACTTTGAAGCCAAACTGCAAGAGCACATTCTTCAAGCAGTTTTTTGATTTCTGCAGGAACTGTACCTGTACTAGAAATGACAGTAAAGGAAATGAATGAATCTGCTTTCTGAAAAGAGATTTAAGTTTCTGGCAGTCATGGTATTGTAAAAGTCGTATGACATAATACATTAGCTGAGATTTTCCATGATGAGTGAAGTTTACATCTGCATTGCTACTGGCAGACTTTTAGACAGATTCAAATGTGAGTACAGTCTTGACAACAAATTTCCCAAGGTCAATGGAATATCATGCTGCAGCTTTGGGAGTGGATGAGTGTTGGAAACATGTTGGTGATTATACATTTTCTTGCAGGTAGTGGACATATACTGATGATTCCTTTGTGCTTCTAGACATAGTATGCCTTTGGATGCAGTGGGATGATCACTACATCTGAGCTGGAACTCATACTTTCAAGTCCCACTCCAAGACTTGGTGTCCAAGGCAGATACATTTATAAAGAAGCCAAAATAAATTGGGTATCAATTTATACATCCTGCCAACGAACGGCAGCTGGGTAAGAGCAAGAGGGATTCCTTGTCAACCACATTATGGAAAGAAGTTAGAAGCTCGAGGGAGTGTTGCTGAACAACAAGACCTTGAAGAGTAGGTTCATTGTTCCTTCAAAGTGGAGTCACAGTAAATAAGATAGTGAAGAATGTATTGAGAATGCTTGCCTTTATTGGTCAGTGCATTGAGTATAGGAGTTGGGAGGTCATACTGTGGCTGTACGGGACATTGGGTTCGGCCTCTTTTAGAATACTGCATTCGATTCTGGCCTCCCTGCTATTGGAAGGATGTTGTGAAACTTGAAAGGGTTCAGAAAAGATTTACAAGGAAGTTGCTAGGGTTGGAGGGTTTGAGCAATGGGAAGAGGCTGAACAGACTGGGGCTTTTTCCCTGGAGGGTCAAAAGCTGAGGGGTGACCTTATACAGGTTTATAAAAGCATGAGGGGTATGGATTAGGTGAATAGACAAGGTGTCCAAGGAATCGATGTTTAAAGCATAAGCCCTTCATCAGGAATGTTGGGGGAGTGGAGATCCCCAATGGGGCAGAAAGATAAATGGGTGGGGAATGGGGCTAGGGGATGGTAGCTGGGAATGCGATAGGGAGATGAAGGTGGGGGGTAGGTCGGAGCGGGTAGAAGGTGGGAAGGAAGATAGCCAGGAAGGACAGTCAACTCTCTTGCTCCTCTGATGTTGTCTGACCTGCTGTGCTTTTCCAGCACCACAATTTTGACTCTGAACTCCAGCATCTGCAGTCCTCACTTTCTCCTAAATAGACAAGGTCTTTTCCCTGGAGGAGTCCAGAACTAGTGGCTATAGGTTTAGAGTGAGAGGGGAAAAAATTAAAAGGGATCTTAAGGGCAACTTTTTCAAACAGAGGGTGGTGCATATATGGAATGAGCTGCCAGAGGAAGTGATGGAGGCTGGTACAATTACAACATTTAAAAGGCACCTGGATGGGTATATGAATAGGAATGGTTCAAAGGGATATTAGATTAATTTAGGATATCTGGTCAGCATGGACGAGTTAGACCAAAGGGTCTGTATCTGTCCTGTATATCTCTATGACTCTATGATTTTCCTATCACTCAACCGAAAACATGTGCATGTGCTTTTTGGGGAGTAGTGTGGCTCAGTTGACTTGACACCTGGTGTGGGTTGGATTGATATTAATAGCACAGGTATAAGTTGTTATTCTACCTGAAGTGGATTTGGGACCAGCCTCCTTGTCCTACCCATGATTGAGATTGTGTTGGTGTGAGCTAGGCTCATTTTCAGGTACAGAAGTCAAGAAGTGGAAGAATTAAATCTTCAAGACAGACGACCAGTTAAGCATCAGAGAGACCTAGTCAGAATTTAATAGGTTTTAAAAGAAAAAGCATGTGATCATTCCATGAAAAAAGACATCACGGACTTTGAACATTTTATCTAAAGAGATTGATGGAATTCCATTTGGGGACTGCTTGTTAGATATTCGGTTATTGGGTAATGTTCAGATACCTCATGGACAGGAAATTGGTTCAGATCCTGAAGAAGAAAGCCCAGTTAGATCAGATGTCTCCTGCCTTTAAAAAGAGCCATGGTGCAAACATTTCTTTGAGCTTAATGTGTCAAATGCGACATTCTTTGTTGACAAAAAAATAGAGAACTCGATGATAACCAGATTTTAAAATGATCACAGTATTGGGTAAGGCATCAGTATTATGGAAGGGTTTTAGACAGGCTAAAGGAGTAATAAAAGCTGTCTTAGTAGATCTGCTTATAAAAGCAGGAAACACAATGGATAAAATGGAACGTGAAAGGCTACCAACCTGAAACATTGCCCTTTGGTTTTCTTGTTATACAGGTATTACCAGACTTGAGGGATATATTAGTTCTTGATCATTCTGGTGACCCTTGCTTTCAAATCATTGAAAACTTGAAATGCTGTGATTTGGGTGCTCTGACAAATGTCATTCCATGTGCACAAATAATTCACTAAAGAATGAGGAATGTATATCTCTGAAGTCTTTGTACAGGTGTGTTAGAATATAGCATCTCCTGTGCAGTTTGACTTGGACATTATCTTTCGTAGCTCTTTTCCTCCTGTATTCCTGTCATATTGGGAGGTCTTATAAACATGAGTAATAACACATAAGGTGAAAAATAAATGAAATATGTGGCCAGAGGACTCAAATGGCAGTGAGGATTAGACAAAGCAAAACCTTATGAAATCGCTTACGTAAACATAACTTTACCAACTAATCATTCCGGGTGTTCATTTCAAATGTTCATGCTCCACCAAAACAGAGGAAAATAATATGTGTGGTCGACATTATCAAATTGCTATTTTACTGAAGCATTGACTTATTGGATGTATACCTAGGATCCTGAACTGTAAAGGAAAGAAATAATTTTTGAAGTTAACATCATATTTGAAGTTCTCTATTCAATACAGCAGAAGATATAATTTATTAATTTGTTTTCAAAAGATAGCTGAGACTGATTGGATTTAAGAGGACTCCTTTATGAGGAAAGATTGACTTTCTAGGAACTTCATGCTCTTGAGTAGATGATGAGGAGGGACCTCATAATTTCTGTAGACCTTGAGAAATTTGGTCCTGTGAAGTTCTTTAATCAGGTACATTTGTATTGGTCCATTAGTAATTAGTTATTTTTGTGGTATATTTTAAGTCATTTCTTGAAGGTCTATGTTATTTCCAGTGCAATATCCATGCAGGCATGAACTGATAGATGTATATTTTGCATAATTGAACAGTATATCGATGCACATTTTTAGTAATATTTCTCCTGCCTTGTTTGTGAGCAGGAAAGATTTGAAGTAAAGTTAGAGAGTGACTTGTTTCAACCTGACTGGTACATATATATTTGTTCTCATATGTATATACATCCCCAAGCTTTGTGTTGGTATTGTTTTGTGTGCTGTTTTTGATGGAGAGTTACATTGTTAGTTTCATATTGCTGTTTGGGGGATTTCGGCTTTACGTGATAACATGTCACTCCATGACTAAAGTTTAAAAAGTGAATAACATTCAAAATAGATGCACAGCAGCATGTCCAAACCCTTCGCCTTGTCATTATCCTCTAAATGAAGCTGGGTAGGCCACATAAGCCTATCCCTAGGCAAGTCCTTGCAGAATCTGCCACAATGCATTCATCAAACAGACTGGGAAAAGGAAAAATATGACAGCCATAGAGAAGCGTGGGAAGCAGAGAAAATGAGCATGTGCTTAAAAAGAATAAAATGTATGAAACCTTTTCAGACAATTACCCTTTCTCAGTGCTTTCCTGCACTATGTCATTGTTTAGTTTAATCATAAAGATATAGCTATGCAGCAGGAATCAATGAGTCATTAGAATGCTTCTTCATATTGAATTTTTGAAATGTTTATCACTGAAAAGTACACTTTGGAAATGAAATGTAGTTTTGAATGCGACTTGTTTCAGTCATATATTACTATCAACCAGTATAAGGGAAAAGGGTTCCTACAGTATAGAAAAGAAAATTGTCATTCAGAGCACTACACATTGTCCACTGGTAGAAAATCAAATTCAACCCTAGGCCGGATAATGATGTTGACTGTTAACCCTTGGAACACTCAGCTCCCTTGGGTTTTATCTGGGAAATCACATAGTAGCTTTCAATCGTTAGTTTAATGATACTCCTTAAAAGTATTGGGGTGTCAGGGAAATGGGGTGGAATTAGTATTGGCTATTTGAACTAAGCTCTGACAAATGAATGGCAACCGGAATATATTGAATGAGGTGCATCTTCTGCTACTTCCATGAGTTATAATTAGATTTGTATGATGTGGTACATTGTCACAAAAATAAACTGACAGTGACTCACTAAACATTAATTGTCTAGAAAAACAAAGTTATGATATAATGTTATAGTTATCAATGGATTAAATTTCAAAGGACAATTTTCTTTTGGTTTGCTTTAACTTGATGTGTAGAAACATGAAATTAGTCAAGAATAATAAATAAGAAGCATCCTATATTGCATATTGCTTTATATGGAATCGTAGAGTCAGAGAGATGTACAGCATGGAAACAGACCTTCAGTCCAACTCGTCCAGATATCCCAAGCTAATCTAGTCACATTTGCAAGCACTTGGTCCATATCCCTCTAAACCCTACCTATTCATATACACATCCAGGTGCCTTTTAAATGCTGCATTGTACCAGCCTCCACCACTTCCTCTATGCCCTCACCCCACACACACACACCAGCCTGTGTGTGAAAATATTGCTCCTTGGGTCCCTTTTATATCTTTCCCCTCTCATCTTATACCTATTCCATCTAATTCTGGACTCCCCCACCTCAAGGAAAACACCTTGCCTATTTATCCTATCCATGCCCCTCATGATTTTATAAACTCTAATAAGTCACCCCACAGCTTCTGATGCTCCAGGGAAAACAGCTACAGCCTATTCAGCCTCTCCCTATCGCTCAAATCCTCCAACCCTGGAACATCCTTGTAAGTCTTTAATGTACCGTTTCAAGTTTCACATCATCCTTCCGATAGGAAGAAGACCAGAATTGCACGCAATATTCCACCAAATATGACACCAAAATAGGAAATGTAGTGGACAGCGAAGAAGGTTACCTCAGAATACAATGGAATTTTGCTCGGATGGGCCAATGGGCTGAGGAGCAGTAGATGGAGTTTAATTTCGTTAAATGTGAGGTGCTGCATTTTGGAAAAGCAAATCGGAGCAGGACGTTTACACTTAATAGTGAGATCCTGGGGAGTGTTGCTGAACAAAGAGACCTTGGAGTGCAGGTACATAGATCCTTGAAATTAGAGTCACAGGTAGATAGGATAGTGAAGAAGGTGTTTGGTATGCTTTACTTTATTGGTCAGTGCATTGAGTACAGGAGTTGGGAGGCCATGTTCTGGCTGTACAGGATGATGGTTAGGCCGCTGTTGGAATATTGCGTGCAATTCTAGACTCCTTCCTATCAGAAGCATGTTGTGAACCTTGAAAAGTTTCTGAAAAGATTTATAAAGATGTTGCCAGGGTTGGAGGATTTGAGTTATAGGGAGAGGCTGAATAGGGTGGGGCTGTTTTCCCTAGAGTGTCAGAGGCTGAGGGGTGACCAACAGAGATATATAAAATCATGAGGGGCATGGATAGGATAAATAGATAGGGTGTTTCCCTGGCGTCGGGGAGTCCAGAACTAGAGGGCATAGGTGTAAGGTGAGAGGAGAAAGATATAAAGGGGACCTATGGGGCAACATTTTCACACAGAAGGTGGTGCATGTGTGGAATGAGCTGCCAGATACTGGTGGAGGCTGGAACAATTACAACATTTAAAAGGCGTCTGGATGGATATATGAATAGGAAGGGTTTAGAGGGATATGGGCCAAGTGATGGCACATGGGACGAAATTAGGTTAGGATATCTGGTCGCCATGGACAAGTTGGAGCAAAAGGTCTGTTTCTGTGCTACATAACTCTATGATTCCTTGTGTTACTTGTTCTTTAGCTAATCTTGTATCCACCTAGGTACTGCCCTTTCATACATGTTGTTTAACTTTGCCGATAAAAAGCAAAGGGTGGAATCTTAGAATTGTCTGAGCAACTTGGTCTCGGTGAAATGCGTGACAAGGCCGAACTTGACGTTATGATCATCTCACTCCATCTTTTACTGCTTTTCGCAAGCAGCTAGGCAAGATTTTAACTTGGCAGTGGTGGGATGTCAATTGATGGTTGTTGTTGCCTGTTAAACTTTGTTACTGTGACAATTCACCTTATTAATATTCAACCTTCCATCTTCCCAAACTCGCCAACCAAGCGAGACGTATGAAAATTTGAAATGGAAGCTATAGTGCAGTGATTCAGCATACTATTTGCTCTGAATAGCCTCCATACTAGGTGGCTGCATGATTTATTACACTGTTGCAGCTTCTAGAAAATGAGGGCCATTGTGTCCCATATGTGCACCTGTCACTGCTGCTTCTCCATGTGCATTTGGATAAGATGAGGTCATTGATTGCCAGCACCACATGATCATCTCCACCCTGCGAATGTGCAACTTGTTGGCGCAGTCCTCTGAAATGCCAGCTGCCTGTGCAGTTTGTTCCTTAGCCAGCTGTGGAGCTGTCATAGATAGGTACCTGTGGATCCCACTGAGGTAACAGTATCTGGTCTCCTTGTGGGTGCAGAGGCAGCCTAGACGATGTCTCTTCTGAGGGCTTAATACTGTCATCCTCAGGAAGGTAGTTCTTCTGTAGCCAGCTGCTTCTCACAGAGGTCATCAGGAGCTTGCAAGACAAAAGAAAGTGAGTCATTGCTAATGGTTGCAAGTAGTGTCCAACATTTGAGACTAATAGTTGGGTTAATGAAAAGGCAGAAGTGGCATGCAAAGAGGTACTTGCTCAATTTGTGGAATGTGGATGAATCGACATCCCTGCAGGAGTGCCCCTGGTTGTCTTCTAGGAGGGCCTAGGCCGCTCCCCTTATGGTGGGTGCGGAACATAATGTTGGCTGTAACTCCACTCATCCGGTCTCTCTGTTGTGGGCTGCCTCCTGTTGCAATTGGAAAAAGCGGGGAGGTAAGTAAGATGACAGTTTGTGACACAAACGTTCGTCTGAGTGCATTTTGGTGGTGAGACGGCAGAGTGGAGAGCATGCATGGTTAGTGGTGTGAGAGGCTGAGGTGAAGAACGGCTGAGAGAATTAGTTTCAAACAACAATGAGGGTGGTCGTGGCCGAGGCTTGGTAGGATGCATGTGCAGTAGTGCTGATAGATTGAGTGTGAGTTGGCAGAGAGAAAACTGTGGTACTTACCCTGGTGGAGAAGGTCGTTGATTTTCCTTCTATATTGTTGCCCATTTCTTGGAAACCTGGAGACAGCACTGACTTGATTTGTGTCCCCAGACCAAGCCAGCATGATCTGGTGGCATGGCCTCCTTTGCAGGTCCACTGTGAAGAAGATGCCTTACCATTGCACCATCCTCCAGAGAGACGGAAAAACGTATGTAGCAAAAGAATTAAAGGCAAATTGAAAAGCGGGAAAGACAGGAGCAGAGAAAGCAAACAAATTGTCATCAAAGAATTGTAGTTTTGACTTTTGAAATAGTGTAAAACAAGCACATTCAGTTCAGTTGCCCAGTGTTCATCTTGCCAGTTTCTTGCTAATTTCAGTTTCAGATATATATAACAGATGCCCAAATGGAAATCACCTGTCTTATTTATCACCATAAATCAAAATTACCCACAGGCAGACAGACATGCATAGAATTGCTTCCACATTTTTGTCATTTAAAATATGATGAGACATTATATTTTTGTATTCTGTCTTTCATATTTTTGAAATGTTTCCTAAATCTCAAAACTGTGTTCCCTTGCATAAGCAAAGACAGTGTGAGAGAAATTCTGATGGCATATTTCACAAAGTCACTCTCAGTGATTTAAATTGTTGCACATTAATTCTGGGCTTCCTTTATTAATGTTTGAGGAGCAGTCTGTTATAAATGTATGAAAAGGTTTAATGTGTTTTATTGAATTCCTTGCTCTTCAAGGTCACCAAAATTAATCCTGTGTAACCTCAGTTACACTATTATTAGAAGAGGCAAAGTATGCAGTTCTATTGCTAAATTGAAAAATGATAAAACCATGAAAGAATGTATTGGAAAAACTGCTTTGGGAGGGTGTATCAAAATTCATTTGGTGAGGTAGTCAAAATCACTGTCTTAAATCAGATTCTGAGGTACATTATTCATCACTGCATGGTGCATGCTTCATTATTTGTTATTACCTAGTGCCTTGAAGCAGCCTGTAGCCATTTATAAAATGACAGCTTTTCACGAACAGTATTTTGGAGGCTATGTTAAAAATGTATACTCCCTGTGCCAACTCACCACAAAAGGATATAACAGACATTTATTGATGCATCCTCAGAAAACATGACATTTCTTTCAAGGTTGAGAAGCTATATATGTATTGTATATTTTATATATAATATATACTTATAAAATACATTTAAATAATTGTGACTGAAACAAATATTTTCTTAATTCTGGTGCTGCCTTGCAATATGTTTTTCATAATGACTTTTATCTTCAACTTGCACTAATAACAGCTACAGCCATGTGCTCAGCAACAAACATGAATAACGTCTTCCAGAGTAGATCTGTGAGCATGGCACCAGATATTCAATGATGAAAAAAATAATGTATTACTAATTATTATACCATGAATTTCTTTTGCAGACTCACATTATATTATTATATTACAGAAGCAAGTTGTTTAAAATCTCTATGATATAGTAGTTCTTCATTGTAGCATTCTCTTACATTATGCATATTATAGTACATAGCTATCAATTGCAGAGAAATCATATCCAATATTCCTGTAGTTAAATTCCAACTGTAAAGCAAACTTGTGTAGTTCACTTAAATATATTTTAAAATGCTTCAAATGCTGTGGTGATTCCAAAATATGATATTTATTTTGCATATTTTGGCATTCATTGTGTATATGATTTTGGGATTTCTGATCTGTTAGGACTGTATGTATTAAGAATTGTTTTCAGGAAGGAAATAAAAAAGTTCAAACTATTTAACATTTGCAAGAAACAGAAAATGTTGGAGAAATTCAGCAGTTCTGGCAGCATATGTGGAGAGAGAAAGTTTCAAGTCTACTGTCACTTTTCTTCAAACTGGGTTAATTTCTGAAGAAAAGTCATTATGGAATTAAAATGTTAACTTGGTTTCTCTGTCCACAGATAGTGCCAGATCTGCTGGACTACTCCAGCACTTTCTGTGTTTGTTTCACATTTCCAGCATCTGCAGTATTTTGCTTTCATTAATACTGCAAGCAATGTTCTTTGCTGAGTTGGAGTAAGTTTGTACAAAACCAGTTTCAGAGCAAATATACAATACATTTATCTTAAATAAAGATTGTGAATCCTCTGAAATGTAATATAACAATTTTGTTGATTGTATATTGTTGCATCAGAGTTCATAGATGATTAATCAGGGTGGCTTGGCATCACTTCGAACGGTTCTAACTGGTCTACAATTATAAAAGTCACCATTAGCCTTGTATCAAATTTTCTGCATACAATAAAATACATAAAAAAAGGGTATCTGGTAAAGGATTTTTGCCAGTATTCCAGTCAAAGATTTTGACTGACAAATGTTTGTTCGCTCAGTTTGTGCTAAATATTTGAAAGGCACTTCTCTCTATGAATGTCCTATGCACATTTCATGTAACCACCCATTAGCTTCTGTACAGATAATATAATCACAGTATGCTCCTGCATATTAGTCTTTAGAATGAAAAGGATAAAAACTTATTAAGATACTTGAATTGATTCTTAACTTGTCTCTATTTTGTCTGTTTTTTATAGCTACTGGTTTATGACAATTGATTGGAAATTTTGGTTTTATTTTGAAGGTGCTATGTTGATGACAGAATCTCAAAGGTTGCTTGGCTGAACCGATCTAATATCATTTTTGCTGGAAATGACAAATGGTCCCTGGACCCTCGAGTCACTCTGTTGACCAGCGCTCGCTTAGAGTATAGCCTTCAGATTCAACAGGTGGATATATCTGATGAAGGTCCTTATACATGTTCAGTACAGACCCAGCACCATCCTAAGACCTATCAAGTGCATTTGATAGTGCAAGGTAAGGTGTTCTATCATTTATTTGTACATATGTTTGAAAATACAATTTTTGAATGTCCCTGGAGGCAGTAGCAACATTATCCCAATGTTTAACAGCTAGTCATAAAGACAAAGTGCTGGGTTTGGTGAATGGTTATTGATTTAATTGTCTTCAGAGAAAGTTATTTTTTGAGGCTTAGTTTCTGTGTTTATTATCAAGTTTCATACACCACAAATGACAAGAATGTCAGATGAGAAAGTAAAGAGGTAAGACTATAAATCTGAAGATAAATTGTACACAAAGAAACTGGATCATGTTTCTTCTGAAACGCCCCAACTGGTTTGGGGCACAATCTATCGATGCAATGGACATCTTTAAAGTTGGCAGTAGGACCACATCAAACTGACCGCTATACCCTCATTAGGGTATCACTTGTGAAGTACAGCCTCCAGGGAAACCCAGGTAACAGCACTAGCAGAACTGGCTGGGATGCTCTCTGGGAGAACGGAGGCAATCATGATGATGTGAACAGAAGCTGACAGTGTTCTGATTTTAATGGAGAGCACCACTCCTTTCAGTTTCATGTTCAGTAGTATTGAGGACTATTTTTTTTTCCATATATATGTGTAGCATTTCTGCAAAGGAACGATCTAGTGCCTGAACATTCAGGGTAAACACATGTTCTATAGATCACAGCTATTTTTCAGATGAAAGGAAAATGATTAACCTTCTAGGTCTTCTGTCCAAGCAGACCTTAGGCAAGAGGGGATCAGGGTGCTCTGTGTGCATCCAGGATGCTTCCCTGAATTATTAAAATTACTGACAACTACTGAAATAAAGTCCTGTGTGTGTGTGCTGAAAGTTTTGAGATTTTGTTCTGCCCAACAGCTAATTTGCTCAGCAACGTGTGCTAATAGGCTGGAAACACCCTCACCAACATGTTTCAAAAACTCATTTCTTACATAGTGGTTAATTGCTGGTTTATTATGTGAAGCTGTGAGCAATTTTTGGATGTTTTAGAACCATGAAGCATAATGCTGACTGTGGAGAAAATAATTGTGCTATTTCTGACTGCATTCTTAGAGGTTACACAATATTCAAGGCTGGTGTAGTCATGTTGCTCCATAAGGGAAAAGCTCTACATGAGGAGAATTACCTGCATTTCTCTTCCCTTGGATATAGCAAAGTAGGATCAAACAACACTAGCCTTTGTGTGAAATACCAAATTCATTAAGGTCCGAGATACCTATGTCACCATTCTGCCATATTCTGGATAAATTGGGTTCCACTTTCAAAATGTTTCACTTTTTTGCAACCACAGACTGCACCACATGCAAATCTGTGTTTGGTGTCCTGGCAGCAGTTATGATTCCATGATCCTGTGTAAATCCCCTTGTTCAAGGTTGCTGAGCATCCATTGAGAATACCTCTGATGGCTGTGGTGGATGAGCAGCTTTGGGTTGTGTGAAGCATTGGCCACTCATGCACTATTGGACAGAATGGTCCTTATACTGTGCAAAAAGCTTTGGCATAACCTGGAGTGAATGATATCTCTGTTCAATTCACTGGTTAAATTTGCAGTTGGGCATTATCAATTATATGATCCGAACTTTGCCTGTGCATCCACAGTAGATTGAAAGGAAGCCCTCACTAGCTTTAAACATTTCTCCTTGAGGTCTGCTCAAGAGGGTAGGTTAAAATTACAAACTATGGATATGGAACAGAATCTTACAATTCAATGTTGCTGACCTTTGTTCTTGTTCCCACCTGAAAGCTGGGTTAAAATCTTCCCTATACATTTTGCAGTTATAAGTTATTGATCTATAAATTTATTATAAAAACTTCATATGTAGGTAATCATATTGTAACTAAAATTATTTCTATACCAACCTATCCAGCGCTTCTGCTGAAGGTACCTCTCCTGAGAAAGGATATAATTTTACTTTGATATGTTTGTTTTTCTAAATTCCATTTTAAATGCAAGTAATATGATTTTATAATGTGTTATAATCCTAGGCAAGGCCACCAAATTTATTTACAGTCTGGTTCAGGACCATTCATTTCTTTTTGCTTATTGCACATCAAGTTTGAAATCCCTGTTACTTACTAAGTGAACAAAGTCAGAATATTCTATGGTTTTGAACAAACAAAATAAACTTAACCTAAAACCACCTATAATGGATATTCAATTGATACTCTAACTACCAAAATAACCATGGTAAATATGGGTTAACAAGCAAACTGTGGTTGATCATCCCAAAGTGAACACAAAATTGCAGACATAACCAAGAGGTATCCTACAAATTTCTCAACAATTTACCCAAATGAGACTAATTATGTGTGTCATAAAAAATATTTAAAATCTGCCTCCCTCATGAAGAATATTAGCTTCTCTCTTTCAGAAAGCTAGTTTGATCCCCAGTTGACAACTACTCTAATTAACCCAAGTTTAGCGGGTTCGAACTGCTCACTTTCAACTGCTCCTAGGACCAATCTTTGAGACTTTTTTAAAATTCCATGCCAATTGGACTAACCTTTCAGAATGTATGCCACTGTAATGGTCAGGCTAAAGGCCATTGTTTAAATACAGACATGGTACAAGCATTTCAAATGCACTGTGATCAACCATAACTCAACTCCCAGCAACTCATTTTTTTTCCCAAGACTGCACCCCACTGTGCTGCAAAAGATGCATTCTGCCATCTAATTACTAATATAATTCTAGCTCTCTAGCTACACTGAGCAGAACCTTACTGCTACAAGTTATCCTTGATCCCAACTGCATGGAGCCAGCTAACAGCAACACTTAACTGAGAGAGACAAATTTTTGTTAAGCAAAAGTATAAAGGGAAATGGGCCTGATATGGTGTTAAGCCACAGATGAGGCGTGATCTCATTGAATGATGAAAAAAGGTTAGGGGCTGAATGCCCTACTCCTGTTCCTATGTTCAACAACATGGAATCACTCTCACTGACTCTCATGGGAAAAATAACTGATCCTTTAAATGTTGGCCACCAACCTTTTGAACCGATTTGAATGATCAATTAAAAACATTACAACAAGCCTTGTCCTTATACTGAGGCAGAATTAAATAAACTCAGTCTTATGTACTAAAATATTACAAGTTGATAGCTTACAGACCACAAATGGATAAATGAGAAAAATTAATACAATTGCAAGAAGTTAACAAAAGTGAATTGTATGAAGATAAATAATGTATTGCAACACAAATAATCGGATGACAGAATTGTCTGACTCATAAGGCTTTCTGCTACCAAAATCCAAGGTGCTTTACAGTGACTGACAGATGATAATCAAGCAAGCCAAGCCAGAAGATATTTAATTTGAGAAAATAGAAAATTTTGTTTCCACACAGTACTCTATCCACAACCTGGCTGAAGATGGATGGAAATTACCCAGTGGAAGGAATTAAATTCAAGTGACAAGCAGCCTTTGATGTGAAATTACTATTGTCTGTCTGAAAGTTGAGTATTCAACCATTTTGCACTAACAGTCTCCTGTGATTACTTAGCAACTGAAAGGCAGCAAAACAACATTATCTTTTCTTCTGAGGGCATAATTTTATTGAACATGATGCCATTTACTGCAGGATTTTATATTAACAAGTTTTTCTACTGCAACTTCTGAAAAGAAGTGAAGTCAATAGGGTGAAAAATTGGAGCGAATAGTTGAGATGGAATGTTTTGGGACAACCTTGAATTTAAAATAAAATGTTATGAATGGGAGCATAATTGGGCAGTGGACCAAAATTCACATTCTCAGTGTGAGGTTAAAATTCTCATATTACAATCTCTGAGCCCTCTTTTGCATTGGTACACATTAATGTTCTAGGAGAAAGTGAGGACTGCAGATGCTGGAGATCAGAATCGAGAGTGTGGTGCTGGAAAAGCACAGCAGGTCAGGCAGCATCCAAGGAGCAGGAGAATTAATATTTCAGGCATAAGCCTTTCATCAGGAATGAAGGTGTCTTCATATGATTAGAAATGCCACCATTTACATTTGCCACCAGTACTCATTGGACCATATCTCCAGGATAGTGATTGTTGTGTTCTGCACAACCTAGCTGAACAATGAGGTGACAGGTTAGGAGACACGGATGTGTCTACAGACAAGGAATGGGAGTCTAACGTGATGCTGAGGGTGGTGAAGCTCATATGCAGCTGCTGGAGAAGCTAGGACAGTAATAAGAAGCGGCAAACTGGCTTGAAAGAATCTAATAGCTACCAGATTTGCGACCAACTGACTTTGGACTAATGTATGTGGACACTTAGAGCTAGAAGCCAATTGTGGCTGACAGACATTTCTGCCGTGAAGAAAATGTTTGATTTCTCACACTTAGACTTTAGGTTCATTTATTTGATATTCGATAAAAGTTATTTCACTGGTGTTTGCTGTAATTACCTCATATTTGGTTTCTAAACATCAGGATGGAGGTATGCCAAAAAACATAGGCACTGTGCAAACGTCTGCAAGCAAAGGACATTCATCTCTGTACTGATATAGAGAGCCTACATAATACTGATTGATTTTCCAAAGCCATACATCTTGGTTGGGGTTGCAGTTACCCATGATCCTGTTCCTTCTGGAGGGCAGCAGAGATTGTCAGTTTCTGTGCCTTGGTCACAGCTCCACATGATATTTGTGTGATAGTTATGATGCTCAGTGCCCTTCAGTGTTGGCTATTAAATAAGCAGAACCAATCATATGCCTTAATAGATTGAAAGTGACAACACAGATATTGTACAAAGTGCCATATTTTTGAACAGTGTTTGCTTCTTTATAACATTGATACCTGTGCCCCCTAAGTGATTTTAAGGTCCTTCATTCTTTCTTTCTCTACTGCTACATTTAGGTGCTTCCTTGACAGCTGCAGCACAACTTGAGAAATCTTGCTAAAAGCTTTGTCGGCTTGTCTCAGTTATTGTGGTGTAGGCATGTAGCACTTTGTTCCTGGAGGAACGCTGTCTCATTTTTTACTGTATCAATTGTATATGGTAGAAATGACAAATAAAATCTACTCTACTCTACTCTACCTGGTGGGCTGCAGCCTGATGGGGATCTCCTGGATGGATGCAGTTGCAACCTTTACACTCTGATCTGATGGAGTTACTGGTGTTGCTGGCACATGTGAGGCACAGGGACATATCCCAGTGCAACAATGTCTAAGTGGCCGACATGCACATTCATATTTATTGTGCACATTATTCTCTTGCAGAAGGAAAAAATCATTAATAGGTATTAGCATGGGTACATGACTACTTTCTCTGCATTCTAGACACAGATTGTGATTTCAGTCCCCAGAGCTGTGGAAGTCTGTTTTCCTGTTACTGGTAAGGAGAATGGGATTTGTGACATCTGAGGAATGAAGGGTTTTGAATGAATAGTGCTTCTGTTTGCCAAGAGTTAGAGTGAGTGAAACTCAAAAATGCATTTTATGACACGTGTCTGAGATACCTCTGAGGTGTTCTGACCGAAGCCAGTTTTTGTGCTAGAGTCTATTGGTATGCAACCCTTTGATGAAAACATATCAGTTGAGAAAGTTTAGTGACTTGGTAGTGCAGGAGCTGCTGAGTTGTAGCTCCCTTTTACGTTTTAACTATGAACCATCACAGACATGTGAAAGCAATACCACTGTGGTGTAAGCAGTGCTGCATTGGTTGCTGTAGTTATTTGAGACATATTCAGTGCAGTTGAAGCTTCTGATCGAAATGTCCTCAGCAGAGACAAATGTATAATGTGAACTTGTACTCACAGGAGCATGGAGTATTAAGAAAAAATTGACACTTACTCTGGCCGAGCGCAGCAGGTCATTAATGTTCTTATGGCAGAGATTCATATTCCCTTGAATCTTCGTGGACACTGACCCCAGGGCAAACTTGGATGAGGCTGCATTATTGGAGTGGTTCATTTTGCTTTTCTGCAGGAACAGTACATTCTTTTCTCAATAGTCTGAAGGAGAACATCTAGCACTGAAGCATGAAGCCACTTGCTGTCTCATACTAGATATCTCCAGGAACAGGTGAGGAAGAGAACTGGTGACCAAAACAGAGATGAGATGATGCTTGCATTTTGTTCCAAACTTTGCAAGGATTCAACAGTGATTAATTTTGTCTTTTTGCCATTTTTCCCCCCTATTTCCTGCTGTTTTACTACGCATGGGCACTATCTGTTCATGTCCCACTCTGAGTATCATAACCCAAACAGCTACTTTGTAATTATGCCATATCCTTTTTTTATTCATTCATGAGATGTGAGCATCAATGTCCAGACCAGCATTTAGTGCCCAGTTCTATTTGCCCACAAAGCAGTTGAGAGTCAACCACATTGCCGTGGGTCTAGAGTCACATAGAGGACAGATTAAGTAAAGACAGCAGTTTCCTTCCCTGATGGACATTAGTGAACCAGGTGAGGTTCTAGATTTTGGTGTGCAGGGCACAATTTCAAAGATTATGGGTATAACAGACTTGGAAGCATTATAAACAGTGGAGGAGAACAGTGCAGAGCTCCAAAAGGACATAGACAAATTGGTGGAGTGGCTGAGAGATGGCACATGAAGGCCATTATAATGAAGTGTGAGATTAAGTGTTTTGGTTAGAAGGGCAAGGATGGACAAAATAAGGGTACAACATTAAGGAGTTGTAGCAGCAGAAGAACCTGAGTGAATATATTCATAGATCATTGAAGATGGTAGGTCAGGCAGAGAGAGTAGGTAATAAAAGCACACCGTTTCCTTGTCTATATTAATAGGAGCACCAAATACAAGAGCAAAGAGGTTATGCAGAACTTATACATTTGTTGGAGCTAAGCTGGTATATTGTGAACAGTTCTACATGTCACACTGCAGAAAGGATGTGAACTCACTGGAGAGTGTGCAGAAGAGATTCACAAAAATGGTTCTAACAATAGAAATTTCAGTTATGAGCAAAGATCGGAGAATTTAATACTCTTCTCATGGGAGAGAATAAATGCTATTAAATTCATGAGCATTCCAGATAGCGTAGACAAGAAGAAACTGATCTCACTCATGAAAAGATTGAGAATGAGAGGGTTTTGATTTAAAGTGATTTGCAGAGGCAGTAACGTTAGAAAAATGCTTTTTTATACTTTGGTTTGTATTTAGAATGTGCTGCCTGGATGTATGGTGAAGGCAGAGACAAGACGGTGTTGAGTGGTTATTTGAATAGAAAAATTTTTCAAGGGTAGAGGGCAAAGCTGGAAGAGAATGGCACTGTTTCATAATTCCCTTTGGAGAGCTGGTACAGATGCAGTGGGCCAAATGGCTGTCTGTGCACAATAACAATTCTGTGATTCTGATTCAAAATTATCCCATTTACCCACTCTCTGATCTGGTCAAACATTGATTTACCCACTTCTGGGATCCATTAGGCCACCTAATTGCTCCCTTGTGCCATCTGGCAGTGCCCATTCCTAAGATCTCGGCACAGCCAGGAAAGCTGGAATTGCTGACTAATCAGATCGGCTGGCAGCTCCAGGAGGGTGGGTCGTCTCTTTACTGAATCCAAAAGTAACATGTTATGTCTGCAGGGTCAGGTTCAATTTGACCAGTTTAGCTGTCCAACAAACTTTTCTTCAACAGAGCAGGTGTCAAACATTCCAACCCCTGACACCCCAAAGAAATCTGACCACATGTGGCCAGATGACTTAAAATTGTTCCTTATTTAGTGAGTCAAAGAGGAATGCCTCCAAGGAGTATGCTTGAAGTCTTTCAGTTGCTGACAGTTCAAGCTTTCCTTGCATTTTGAGTATGAAGAAATATGTAGGTGAGCCTATTGTTTTTCCAGCTCCTTTGCTTTGTGCAATGTTGTCTTATGTTTTAGCTCCATTAGAAGGCTTTACCAAATGTTCTGGTCTAAATTTATAAAACACAACAATGATCTATCACACTGGAATTTTATCTGGAACTTATTTTTGTCTCGGTTCTGACTTTGTAGCATCACTTCAATGTCAAACCTATGTGTGCCTCAACATTATCCAATTTTACAGAATGTGTCTAATGATTGCATTACATAGGCATGAAGCAGGTATGGTTGAGAATAAGAGCTATTTTCAAGCATAACTTCACAAATGTTGTCAAAATTCTACCGTCACGTTGCTTGGCTAAGATTTTTAGCTGCTTTTGCTGTTAGCTACTGTTTTATTGTCTACCCAATTGATGTAGTTTTCTACTTTTGCCCATTTCCCAGATCTAAAGTGACCTCAATCTGAGTTATATTGGACATACCCTTGCATCTGTATTTCTTGAAAGCAGAAGAGAAGGAGGAATAAAAGAGAACAGGCATATTAGACACCAGAGGAGACCCAAGACCAACCTATTACCAAGTAATATTACATTTATAGAACACGTAAGCAGTAGTGTTCATGGAAGCTTTTCTTCAATTAAAGAATAAGTCAACAGTGAGTTATGAAACATGCTTTATCCTCATACAACCAATACATCACAGCCAGCCTAACCAAGTCGTAGCTGACTGCTACCCAGTAGCCTTATTCTATTGGGTCATTGTACCCTACTTTAGGGGACAGGATATCAGTAACATTGTTGAAGTGCACTGAAACATGAACAAATGTCTTCTGGAGAAACTAGTTTATCAGCTTCCCCATGTATAGCAGCAGGTTAGAGTATTCTCTTTCAGCTTTCCTCCATACACTTTCACATTGTTCCCATTCAAATAACCATCCAATGCCCTCTTGTATGCTTCAATTGACTCTGCTTCCACCCACATCCAAATAGGATTGATCAGTGACAATACTTTGTTAAGTACAGGGGGGTTGTCAGCTGAATCTGCATGGTTATGCATACTCCATTAATTAATCCTACCACCTATGTCAATGTAAAAGTGTCCCACTCATTCCTATCCATGTTGTTTGTGACCAGCAGCACCATGTCATGGAAGTAATTGCTTGCTTTGCTGGCTGCAATCTTCATTTTCAGGGATCTCAAGTCCATGAATTCTTTCACAAACTGTCAAGGTGGATAATGGAAAATCAGGGAAACTTGTGCAATCATAGCTAATGGCATTTTAATGCTTTCTGCAGTAGAAGTTGAACATTTCCATCAAGCGTTCCATTAAGAAATCAGAATCATCAGAGAGAATGCGATGGTAATTTTGAAGGCACACTTCAAATGTAGGATGCATTTTAGGTGCTTTTCAGTACAGTCCACTTAAATTTGAAAGGATGGTGTTGGTGTGTTCCTTGTATGCAAGGTTTTGCCTCATGCATTAGTCTCCTCACAGAAGGCCTGTTGGAGGAAGGTGATAGATGTTCAGCAAGAGGACATTACAAAGGAACAATAATAGTACCTTTGTTGACTTGACCTCCTGCATGCTTCTTTGTGTGTCTAAGTTTATGATGTGACAGTGCAGCTGTTGGACTAGAGTGGACACAGTCAGAAGTCACATGATCCAGACTTCACCTGATGAAAGAGCAGTGCTTAGAAAGTTTGTGATTTCAAATAAACTTATAACTGGGTGTCATATGACTTCTGACTAGGTTTATGACAGTAGTATTTCAATTGTAACTTTTTGGAAATTTGTCACAATGATTCGCTCTACTTGAACTTTCCTGTATCTCTCAGCTGTAAATGCAAATGCAGCAACATTTTTGGCTTGTCTTGCTTAGCCTTTCAAGATGCTACAACTGTTTAAATCTTGGCTATCTGGAAGGACAACTCGCAGGTAGAAATGGAATTGTTCCTTAGAGCTGATCTGAGAATATTTACCAGTGGCTACATTGCTTATGTTAGGCAAACAAAAGTTCCTCCCATCACTAATGTACTAGTTCAGAAGTCAGGTGACACCAAGTTATAGTCCAACAGGTTAATTGAAATCACAAGCTTTCGAACCATTGCCCCTTTGTCAGGTGAAGTGAAGAAAAGCATACAGGCACAGAATTTATAGGCAGAGAGATCAATGGGCAGAGAGATCAAAAGATTACATCAAAGAACATTACCTAGAGTACAAATTCTTAAGAGAGAAATAGCTAAGGAAAATGGTTCAAAGATGGCACAAGGCTTTAAGAGCCAACTTTTTATCATTGGTGGATGATACTGTATTATCTTTTTAGACAATAGAGACATTACGTCTGACTGATGGAGTTGAGCAACGAATTTAACCATGACAATTTTATGGCAATTTGAGCAAGTATAAGCCACACTTTCTATGAATCAATATACAAAGTAGATTTAGGAGCAAAGTGCTACACATGCTGGAATCTGTTCTGAAAACAACAAATGCTCGAGATCACAGCAGGTCAGGCAGCATCCATGGAGAGAGAGCAAGCTAATGTTTTGAGTCTGGATAACTCTGTAGCAGAGCTAAAGTGAAGTGTGGAGGCGGCAGCATTTATGCAATAGTTGTGGGGAGGCGCAGTGGGTGTATGGCGGTAGTGGGGTGTAGAGTGTTAAGGGAGAAAAGATGCTGTCATTAAGCTTAAGCTTGCTCTTTATTCATGGATGCTGTCTGATCCACTGTGATCTCCAGTATTTGTTGTTTTCGGTACAAAGTTGATTTATCAATTTACTTGGAAATTCCAAAGGAGTTCACACACAACATTTTTTTTAAAGATGTAGTTTATCACACCCAATTGTTTTACCATCCTTTGAATTTTGAACATATCTTCAATAAGCTTCACTAAAGAATGCATAACCATTTATTGAGTTTGGTCAATTATCAAGCTGTTGAGATGTTGTCAGACCAGGATCATTCATTTTTAGATATTAAATAAAGTCAAGTCCAATGAGGCACTGTTTTAAACAAAATGAAGTCAGCACATCATTTTCTGTTTGTTTTAATAAATGTCTCTGCTTCCACGAGCTAGCCTTGAGATGAATTATATTAACAATTGTGGACAATTACTGGAATACTATGGAAATAAATCAATACAAACAGTATCTATGTAATTTCTTCTCAGCTGACATTGATTAAAGCTTTTGAGTCCTTTTACTTCTTTTGATTTCTGTGTTTAACCAGAAGAAAAATATTGAAACAGGAAATAGAAAGGGTACAAATGGAATATATACTTGGGGAGCTTCTTGAAAGCTAAAATTCTGTGGATGATGAGATTGTCACTTAGATGGCAGACGCTGGAAATGAAAGCAGAATGCAGATAAGGACCCTGCAGTAATTGGGAAAGCTAAGATGGAAGAAAATGAATATAAAATAGGAAATGCACAATATAGCTGTAGGAAGATTGACAAGGTGAAGGTCACTGCAAAATGTTGAAAATAAAATCACCATTAAAAATTAAGGTGTTGCAAACAAACTAAATAAATACTTTGCCTTTGTTTTCACCAAGTTTTCTATTATTGTGATAGAACTGTCAGACCTGAGTTAGAGTCGTAGAATTGTATAGCATAGAAATAGACCCTTCGGTCCAACTCATCCATGCTGATCAGACATTCCTAAATTAGTCTAATCCCATTTGTCAGTATTTGGCACATATCCCTTTTAAATGTTGCAATTGTACCAGCCTCCATCACCACCTCTGGCAGCTCAGTCCATAGACACACTATCCTCTGCTTGAAAACGTTGACTCTTATGTCCCCTCTTATCTTAAACCTATGCCTTCTCGTTTTGAACTCCCCTACCCTGGCAAAAGAAAAACCTTAGCTTTTCAACCTATCCATGCCCCTTATGAATTTATAAATCTCTATAACGTCACCTCTTAACCTCCAATGCTCCAGGGACAATACACCTAGCCTGTTCAGCCTCTCCTATAGCTCAAATCCTCCAACCTGAGCAATATACTTGTAAATTTTTTCTGCACCATTTCAAGTTTCACAATATCTTCCCTATAGCAGCGAGACCTGAATTGAATGCAGTATTCCAAAAATGGCCTAACCAATGTCCTATAGCCACAACATTATCTCCCTACTCCTATACTCAATGCACTGACCAATAAAGGCAAGTGCACCAAACACCACCTTCACTATCCTATCTACCTGTGACTTTAAGGAACTATGAACCTGCACCCAAGGTCTCTATGTTTGGCAACATTCCTCAGGACCTTATTATTAAGTATATATGTCTTGCCCTGATTTACCCTTCCAAAATGTAACACCTCATAATTATCTAAATTAAACTCCATCTGCCACTCCTGTCCACCTTCTTCACTTTCCACTACGCCAACACTTGTGGTGCAATCTGCAAATGTACTGACCATTCCTCCTACATTCATATCAAAATCACTTGTATAAATGACAGAAAGCAATGGATCCAGCACTGATCCTTGCAGCACACCATTGGTTACAGACCTCTGCATGAGGAGGTCTCTGTAATGACTGTCAAAGCTGGGCATGAAGATTACAGGACCAATGAAATAAAACAACCTGAAGTGGACAGTTAAAGTAATATAGGAACATGAGTATCCCTTGTCGCCTACCTTCAAGCCAATTTCTATCCAAATTGGATAACTCTCCCTTGATTTCATGTTATCTAACCTTGAGTTGAACTACTGAAAAATAAATGCCTCTGAAGAAGTTACTATGCAATGGAAGCAGATCTGGATGGGGTTCTCTGTTTATTTCAAGTTCCCGCTCCCCAATTTTCAGTTGGAACCTGGCATATGAAGATACAACCGTTTTCATCAACAGTACTTGGAAATGATAATGAAAGTGATATCTGCCTTGTGGGTTTATGCCATGGTAGAAGAAGATGGAAAGAGTTTTTTTCCAGTTTAAATGGAATGTTATCAGACAAATTAATTGCATAGGTTGTACTATCTAATTTTATTTCACATATCTCATTGAACCTTCACAAAAGTAAAATCATTCCCTTCTGGATAAACCAATGTTGCCATTGCCTTGATCAGTGTAATTGAGTGTAACAAATCCATTCACAATTGCAGTGTAGCGAACACAGAGCTTTCTGTATTAAATGACAAGCCTAAAGAGTCTGACAGGCATTCAGTGTATGTCAAGTGTGAGAAAGCAATCTCTGTAATGACTGTCAAAGCTGGGCATGAAGGTTACAGGACTGGCGAAATAAAACAACCTGAAGTGGACAGTTAAAGTAATGTAGGAACGTGAGCATAAAATCTATGATGACACTCCAGTCTAGTTTGGACAGAGTGCTGAATTGTCAGAGTTGCCATTGTTTGGATGAGTTGTTAAACTGAGGACATTTTTGCCCTCTCACATGAATATGAAAGATCTCACAGCACATATTACCATAGCCCAATACCCAATATCCTAGTTGACATTTATAGATTAAAGCAGATTATTATCTTGTTATTCATCGTTATTTGGACTTAGAATTGTGCACATTAGCTGCTGTTAATTTATAATACTAACTCTGCCTCTAAAAATTCATCAGCTGTAAAGTGCTTTTGGATACCATAATAACTTGAAAGAAACAAAATAATTGTTGTTCTTTACTTTCAAACCTGGCATAAAAGACAGATGGATAAGGAGTTAAGATATCCACAGTTGCTCACCAGGACTGTGAATTTGATTGTTATCTACAACAAGCACGTCTGGCCAAATCCAGTGGGGTCCTTCTTTACAGTAGCATATCAGATCTTGTTGATGGTGCGCTGAGCTGCTGAGCTTAAATTACAGCATTAGAGCTAAATAAATATCAATAGATAAACAAGCTCCAAAAAAAAACTTGACATGTGCTTTTCATCCAACCCACTGAAGAAGAGTCATATAGGAGTCACTCTCTCAATTAACAGAAAATCAGTTAGCATCTCCATGTTAGTATAGTGGTGAGTATCCCCAGTTGTTGGGTGGCAAAGTGGTTCAGTGGTTAGCATTACTGCCTGACAGCACCAGAGAGCCTGGGTTCGATTCCAGCCTTGAGTGACTGTGTGGAGCTTACACAGTTCTCCCCATCCCTGTGTGAGTTTCTGCTGGGTGCTCCGATTTCCTCCCACTGTCCAAAGATGTGCAGGTTAGGTGAACATTAGTCATTTTAAATATGGGGTTACAGGAATAAAGTTGGAATTGGATGGGACATTCTTCAGAGGATCAGTGCAAGCTTGATGAGCCAAAAACTGTTCCGGTCAAGATTTCAGCAAAGTAAGACATTCCAACCAGAGCTCCTCCACTTGTTCTGTTTATTTCCCGGTTTCTTCTCTTTTTCCCCTTTTTTCCCCTTTTTGGAGATTTCTCTTGAGGCATAGTGGGCTGGAGGTGTGGAGTGAAGTGGAGTGGGCTGGGGGACCAAGTGGGGCGGAGACAGCCAGCATGTCTTGAGCAGGGCGGGGAATGGCCAGTGGTCTGGATGGCCAGTGCAGAGTGGGGACAGTCAGTGGGCAGGAGGCCCATGCAGAGTGGGGACAGTCAGTGGACTGGAGGCCCCAAGGGGAGTGGGGACAGTCAGTGGGCTGGAGGCTTCAAGGGGAGTGGGAATGGCGTGGGCTGGAGGCTCGAGGGGAGTAGATACGCCCAGTGGGCTGGAGAGGAGAGGGGACGGCTAGTGGGCTGGAGGGGAGTGGGGATGGCTAGTGGGCTGGAAGCCCTGAGTGCATTGGGGACAGTTGTTGACCTGTGGACTGGTGCAGGTTGTCATCAGTTTTTGAACCTGGTCAAATAATGTGTAGAAGCTCCTTGCACTGATCTACTGCAGGCCCTTTATAGAAAGGCTGTAATGCTTATCTTTTTACCATTTGTTCTCATTTTTTCTAACTTATGAATAACTAATTAGTGCAACTTCTTCTTCTCCCTTTTTTTCTATTTTGAATCTAAGACCTGTACCTGGGTACTTTGCACCTAAGATGGCACCTGTGGAGCAACATTGTAAACCTTTCAGTGTACTCCTATACTTCTGTACTGAATATATGTGACAATAAAGGATGTTCTGAATGGACTGTATCTGCACTGTTGGGATTTTACGATAAAACCAAACCATCCATTTCAAAGAGGTCAAGGAGGTCACATGAGAATCTCACCTCCAATGAGAACAAATTTTATCTGACATCCAATCATCATCAGAGATAAAGTAATCTTTCTTCAGTCCCACACCCACATATATGCACACCTTTACTTCTATTTTGAACCAACATTTAACATTTTCATACTTCCCAATGTGTGCATGAAACTTACCCACCTACTACAATTGGTCTATGTATATCTAGCATTTGAAAAGTTACTGCATGAGAAGTATAGCCCTACCCATTCACATCTCTTGATAAAGAACTTTTTGATCCCTCATCTATAGGCAACTCAGCAGACTTGAGTTAAAATCTGATTGTTAGCAGTTGGCTCCTGTCCTCTGGTTTCAGCTCCAGGGATGTATTCCTTCAAATCTGAAAGTTTCCACTTTTACCAATTTAGGCTTTTCTTGCAGACAATATATTGATTCTCAATCTTGAAATACATTAACATGGCCATAGTAAGTGTTTTATTTTATCGTAATACATCAACAGTAATAGTTTCTGCTTCAAATGTATACAGGACTCATTCAAAAGTACACAGTAAAATGTTTTGTCTGACACAATATTTCACAGGCAGAATGGTCTGCTGGACTAGTGCCAGTTTGCACAAAATTAACTGAAAGGCCTATACTGTGATGAGGCATTATTTCTATCCATGTTTGTATTAAACAAAGTTTCCAAACTAATCAAGGTAGCACCAATTAACAGAAATGGGAAGACAATGGCCTAGTGGTATTATCACAAGACCATTAATCCAAGAGACCGAGGTGAAGTCCAGGGGACCGAGGTGAAGTCTGGGGACCCAGTTCAAATTGTGCCACAGCTGATTTTTAAAAATCTGAAATTAAGAGTCTAATGATGGCCGTGAATCCATTGTCAATTGTTAGGAAAACACATCTGGTTCATTAATGTCCTTCAGGGAAGGAAGCTGCCATGCTTACCTGGTCTGGCTTTGGGCAATAATCTAGCCAATTCATCCATGAATTAAATAATGAATGAAAAAAAAAACAAAAAAGGACAATCAAAACACAGATTTTACCTTAGGTTTAAACTGAGGGTTTATTGCAGACTCAAGTGAGCCTGCTAATAATTTTACCACTATTTCAGAAGGAATGCAGGTTTCATACTTGTAAAAAATTCTGTTTAATCTTATGTGCTAGCAATATCAAAGAGTGAAACAACCAATTTAATCACTGAGGCTATTGTTCTAAAAATTATTTGTTTTGCAATCCAAAAGTAATACTTCTTATAACATTCAAAAATGTAAATTAAATCAAGAGATGTAAAACTGTCATGGATCAATGCAAAACATAACTTTCTTGAAATAATTTAGCAAAATTTTAAGAGTCAAAAGGCAAACAACAGCTATTCATTTTTCCTGGTGAGGCTGATTGGACCTCAACCCACAAACCCGAACACCATCTTTTTTTGGACAGTGGGCATTAAGATCACCAATTATCTAAATGCCCCCCACAAGTGCTGCATTGGGTACTGTGATCCGGATAATGAACTCTAGAATAGCTCTGTGTAATAAAATATTCTTTTTAAAATTAGGAAAAGTCCCAACATGTGGAACATTTTGTGCAGATAGTTGAGCATCATGCAGAGAGAAGATATTAAAAATATGACCAAGTAGTCAGAGAGAAAAATGAAGAAATCATGTATGTTTGGATTGGGATGTCTTTTTCCACTCTTGAGCACAATGGTATGCTTGGCACAGGCTAATTAATCTATTTAATTATTCCTCACTAAACATTGTTTGCATTACAAAAGCTAAATCTGCAAAAGATAAATTCCATAATTGCAGGATAATTAAATACTTGTATAATACAAGCAGCAAATATCTTGAATAAATTTGATACATTGAAGATCAATTTGCATCATTAGGAAAAGTGCCCATTTAACATCAGTAATGATCTGGAGTTATATTCATCACTCCAGTAACACGGCATTGATAATCCCTGTGCATCTTAAATCTTGAATAGCCAAATTGTATCCTGTAAATTGCATCCTGGCATTACAGTATTCGAGCTCTGCTTAGGCACTCCCTCATGATAGAAAACAATCAAATTAACCATGAAGGAGGGACTAACCCAGTCATAATATTAATACTAATTTGCTTCATCTGTAGGCTCTGTCTTTGAATCTTACTGCAGAGTGACTGTAACTCATATTTGATACAGCTTGCAAGTGGTCTGAGAATGAATGCAAGCCACGTTTTCATTCATCTTACCTCGATTCATATTCACTACCTTCAGAATTTGTTTTCCGAAATGTTAAGAATGGTTCATTGTGGGTTTGGAACTTGCTGCAGTAATTCTAATTAAAGTTCAGACTGAAAACAAACAATGCTTGAGATCACAGTGGGTCATGCAGCATCTATAGAGAGAAAACAGGTTAATGTTTTGAGTCTAATTTACGTTTGTTTAGTTGAGTCAAGTTTAGACGCAAAATGTTAACTTGTTTTCTCTCCATGGATGCTGCCTAATCCTCTGTGATCTCCAGCATTTTTTGTTTCCAGTTCTGACTTCAGCAGCTGCAGTAATTTGCTCCTAGTTAAGGTCCAACTATTTTCAAGTCTTCCAGAGTTTCTTGTATACAAAAATAGAAGATCTCATAGCTAGGGTCTGAAACTATCTCAATTCTAATAGCCATAACTTGGAGGTGCCAGTGTTGGGCTAGGGTAGACAAGGAGAAAGTGAGGACTGCAGATGCTGGAGAAGGGCTTATGCCCGAAACGTCGATTCTCCTGTTCCTTGGATGCTGCCTGACCTGCTGCGCTTTTCCAGCAACACATTTTCAGCTAGGGTGGACAAGGTTAGAGATCATACAACACCAGGTTATAGTCCAATAGGTTTATTTGGAAGCACGAGCTTTCGGAGCACTGCTCCTTCATCAGGTGGATGTGGAGAATTAAGTGCTTATTCTCCATAAACCTGGTGTTGTGTGATTTTTAACTCAATTCTAATAGCTCAGTATGATATGAAGTACAAAGGAGAAGCATTGAGATTTGTAGTATTTAATTCTTTATTCATTTCTGGTGTAAGAAATATCTTCTGAAGTAAATCTTTCTGGACTTTTCCTTCTCCTCTTCCTTAATTCCTTTTCTCCTTTAATTAACCTGGGTAGGTTTATGATATAGCATCTTTGGTTATACAGTAGTTGCAAACCTCTTTACTTAAGTAACACTGTTTTGAGACTGTGGCATGCTTTGATAATCCTAGATTGTTAGTCTGAAAGCAATTTTTGGTTTAGATGGAAAGCCATATTCAGTGCTTTTGACCATCAACAGTTCTGATGGCGCCAGCTTGCATTGTGATGAAGTCATTGATGAGTGCAGTCAGAAAATGTAAAATGTTTGAAAACAGATATCCCTTTCACTTCTGCCATTCAATTGGGGATACCTCATGAGCATGCAAGATATGTAAACCCACAGATATCTGAAGTGTGGAGCAATCATTTAAAAATATGGACCATATGTGAAGGCAACTTTGTCAGGAACACCATGTGTTGGAAGAATTTCCCTTGGAGTGCAAATAACTATCTCAGTTGTCACAATGTACGGATGCTTGGCTTTGATCCACCAGAAGAAATCAATAATGATGATAGGAAAAGATGATAGATACATCCCCTATTCTGGAAGGTAATTACGCTGCTCATCTATTTGCACAAAAATAGTGGACAGATGATGAGGTATGGGTCACTTACAACTTCGTCTTTAAACAGTTTGCCAGTGAACAAATAGAGACTATTCATTCTGGTATACTGAATAAACTAAAATTAGCAGTCATTGTGTCATCATTGGTTACAGTAATTTGTATTGGTAAGTCATCGAACAATGGGAAATTTGGTGAGTTGGGCTCTCATTATGGCTTTATACTTATGCCAATCCTCAAGTAATACCTCAAAGATGTAACATTTCTTTTCCCTCAGAAGAATCTTTCTGAACACTTGAATTGGTGTCAAAGTAATTATTAACTGTGAGAATTTTCTCTGGAAAAGTCACATGCATGCCTCTTGCTACAGCGTCTGCTGACAAACTGGTCAATGGACTATTGGTGTTGCTCTGTGCATGACATGAGTTAAAGAATGCTAATCCTGAAGATAATTCTCAGTTTGAAGTTGTGTTTGAAAACTTTCTGGAATTTTTAATGCATTTTTTCGATCATGCATGGACAAGTCAGATGTTCTAATTCTGCAAAGCCCCTCCTTGTCAGTGGTGAGCAAGATTCTCAGAGATCTATTCTTGGGATCATCTATTGCTAGATCTGCAAAATATGTCTCTTGAGTACAGGAGTTGGGAGGTCATGTTATGGCTGTGCAGGACATTGATTAGGCCACTGTTGGAATATTGCATGCAATTCTGGTCTCCTTCCTATCGGAAAGATGTTGTGAAACTTGAAAGG
>NC_057721.1:32663884-32668738 GCF_004010195.1 Chiloscyllium plagiosum
GCCAGAGGAAGTGGTGGAGGCTGGTACAATTGCAACATTTAAGAGGCATTTGGATGGGTATATGAATAGGAAGGGTTTGGAGGGATAGGGCCGGGTGCTGGCAGGTGGGACTAGATTGGTGTGGGATATCTGGTCGGCATTGACGAGTTGAACCGAAGAGTCTTTTTCCATGGCTGTATATCTCTCTGACTCTATGGCTATATAACTGTAGTTTAAAAAAAATTCTTGATGTTGAGCCCATAATTAATTGTTTGTCTTTCATTTTTTGTTGAAGTTGTTTTCTTTCTTAAGAAAAAAATGGAGAGTGCAGTATAGTGTTTGTTTTTTGCTTCTCTCTACTTTTTTCCCCCAATTTCTGAACCTTCTTTCCTTTAATGCTTCTTCCTGGGCCTTAGTCCCTTTTAGAGTGCTGTTTTGACGGCCATAGGCTTGTAGGTCAAAAATTGTAAGCTTGCAGTTGCAGCTTTCTGTCATAAGAGGGCATTTGTACCAAGTAAGAAATTATGATGTAGGAACAAATTACTGCAGATGCTGGAATCTGTACTGAAAACAACAAATGCTAGAGATCATAGTGGGTCAGACAGCATCTGTGGGAAGACAGCAAGCTAATGTTTTGAGTCTAGGTGACGCTACATAAGAGCTGAAGTGAAATGCGGATGGGACATCACCTATGCTGTAGTTACTTTGGAGGGGGCTGGTGGGTGTAGGGTACTGGTGAAGAAAAGATGTTGATAGCTCAGATTCAGTGATTGGAATGTGAGAATTGCAAAGCAATGGTGTGTCTCCTGCCAAATCTGAAAGGACAGTAACTGAAATGGAAGGAGAGGAGATCATGATAACAATCTTAACAAAAAGGAAAAAATGATGAAATGGGGAATTTCTTCAAGGTTCATATTGATTCAGAAATAAAATTGCAAAATCGATTAACCTCTGGTCACAAGGAAGGCTTGTTAGTGTAGAAAACTTTGTTGTACTTCCTTTCAGGAAGGTTTTGGGAGGAGCATTAAATTGCCATTTTATAAAAAAGTAATTCAACTAATAAGCTAAAACCCTTGTCTAGTGTTCTGAGGAGATGAATTTGAATTTCAGCATGGCAGATGGTGAAATTTGAATTCAATAAAAATATGACCTGATGATTGTCATAAAAACCCAGTAGGTTCACTCATGTCCTTTCAGAATGAAATCTGCTCACTAGCGCCCAGTGCTAGACATACTTTATAAAAATGTTTTTGTGATATCCAGTGCAATTGTTACATTCTGTCCTTTGGCCTTTATCTTTCTATTGACCCTTCTACAAATATTTCTTCCTTTCTTTCAATATATTGGTCTCATTAAGTCTGAAATCTCACTCAACATGATGCAAAGCCTCATCCATTCTCCCATTAATGCCATCTATTTGATGATTGACTTCCTCAAAGCTTTTATGATGACAACTTTCTTGACAGTAGATTTTTCCCCTGTCAGCATATGTTCTCACTGCAGTCTCCCATGTCTAGACAGCATGATGAGATAATCTTTCAGTTGTTCAAGCAGTTGTTTTAGTGCCATCACACACTCATCAATACTCTCTTTCTCGACTTCAGCTCAGATGTTGATTGCATACAATAAGACCTTCGCATTTCATTGGAAAATTAGGCCATTTGGTCCATCGAGTCTGTTCCACTATGAAATCGTAGCTGGTATGTTTCTGAATCCCATTCTCTTGCCTTCTCCCCTTAAACCTTTATGCCCTTACCAATCAAGAACTTGTTTGTCTCTGTCTTAAATGCATTCAGTGACTTCACCTCCATAGCCTTCTGCGGCAATAAGTTCTACAAATTCGCCATCATCTGGCTGAGGGAATTTTGACTCATTTCAATTCTAAGATGACATCCCTTCACTCTAAGTCTGTGCTCTTGTGTCCTAGTCTCTCATGCGAGTGGAAACATCATCTCCACATTCACTCTATCCTGGCCTCTCAGCATTGTTTAAGTTTCAATGAGATCCTTCCTCATTCTTCTAAATTTAGAAGAATGAGGAAGGATCTCATTGAAACTTAGTGCAGATCCAGAGAATACAATTGCTCCTCATAAGACAAGTTCTTCATCCCTGGGGTCATCCTGCTAAACATCCTCCAGACGCTTTCCAAGGCCTTCACATCCTTCCTTAGATACGGGGACCAAAACTGCTTACAATTTTCCAAATGTGGTCTCGCACACTCGTGACCAATGACAAATGCTTAAGGTCATCAGCCTGATGATACCTTACTGATTCTTGGGAAGTTGAATGCTTATGAAAGTGAATGATACAGTAAGAAGTCTTTGAACCTTTGGAAAGGTAAATGATATGCCTCTTGCTTTGCTTGAAGTACTTGAAGTCTGAAGGAAGTAATTTAATTTCTTCTACTAATTGTTATAACATGTTGCTTCTAACCAGTAATGAAGAGAATTTGGAGTTACTGTGCCAATTGCCCCTTGCCTCCTGCAAAGAAGTGAAAATAGATTGAAGAACAAGAAGTCCTTGCAAGGAAAAGGATCATCTCAACATCTGCATACTGGTGCTATTGAACTGTGCTTCCAAGTTTGTTTTTTGCCTTCCATCTAAAAAAATCCATTTTGTTTGTCCACCTCTGTTCATGTGCGTTTAGGGATTTTAGACCAGAGCAACATTTGTAACCAGAAGACCCATATGAACGTCTGCCCCAGAAGGGAACTACTGGCTGCCTGGGGCTGATTGACTTGTCATAGAGAATAATGGAAGCCTAAGTTGTGCCTATTGTCAAACATCATGAAAAGAGGTCTGAAACTGAGGCTGCAGCAAACTATTGCAGATATTGGAATCTGTAAAGAAAGATTGCTGGAGATCACAGCAGGTCAAGAAGTATCCATGCAGAGAGAGCAAGCTTCATTTCAGCTCTGATGAAGAGTTATCTAGACTCAAAATGTTAGCTTGCTTTTTCTCCTTGGATGATGCCTGAACCACTGAGATCTTCAGTTTTTTTTGTTTTCAGTATTGATATCTGGTAGCTGTTTACCTGTGATTAGAATCTATGCATTTGTAATAAGTAGTAATTCTTATTAAGTACAGGAATCTGGTCAATGATTTCTGTTAATACTTGATTCCATCAGATCATTTAATTGGAGTCTTTTCATGCTTTGCTTATTAAATCATTAACTCAGTCTCAGGGTGACCCAGGGAGTAGTAAGGCTTGAGAATGAGCACACCTCTGATACATGTTTCATGTAATATATCTAATAGCTGCCACAAACTAAAATGAAACCCCCTTTAGCAGTAATGGAGGTTACATGACAGTGACAAGCCAATCTACACACTGTACAAATGCATCTCTCCAAATAACTGCCTTGTTGTTTTAACCACTGTTTCCCTCAGTCTTACCATTTTAAACACTCCATTTCTGCAAGACTCTAACTGTCTTAACTGCTCCATCCTGACATCTCACTGTTTCAACCATTGTCCCCTGTTAATGTATAAACCTCTCTTCTGAAATCTTACAATATAAATCCCTCTCCTGATCTCTTGCTGTTCAAGCCTGTCTCTTCTGAGATCTCACTATTTCAAGCTTTGACTCCAAAAATCTCACTGTTTTAATTGTTCTCTTTCAAAGTTTCACTGTTTAAAGTACTGCCCCCTAAAGTCTCACTCTCTTCAAATTGCTCCTTGCTGAAGTCACTATCTTCTGAAGTCTAGGTGTTTCAACATCTCTCTCCTAAAATATCACAATTTTAAAATAAAAATAAATTGACGGAGAAACTCAGCAGGTCTGGCAACATCTGTGGAGTGAGAGGCAGAATTGATGTTTCAAGCCCAATGATTTACTTTTAGAACAGTTTTCCACTTCAATTCTGAAGAAGGATGATTAGATTCAAAATGTCAATTCTCCTTCTTTCTCCACAGATGCTGCCAGACCTGCCGAGTTTCTCCAGCATTTACTATTTTAATTTCTTATTTTATATCAGATTTGTATCAACTTGGTATTTTGCTGTTACCTTGATGCTTTGACCTCTTTCTCCTGACAACTCAATATCCTTGCTGTTTAAGTGGGGTGCAGTAGGGAAGGGGCAATAAACCTGGGCCTGTTGTTCCAGAATATGGTGATATCCCTTAGGTTAGGATTTTCTAATCTGGCCTATGATTGGGGACAGGAGGACATGATTGCATAATGGTGGGTGGCAGGTATGGGTGTGAGAAAATAAAAGTGGAGGAACAGCTACAATTATAATTGTCCAAAAGATTGAAGGCTCTTGCAGCTTTTATGGATGAGAGCAGGGGGAGCAGAGTAGAAATTAGGCCAATCAACTTATCGAGTCTGCTCCACCATTCAATCATGGCTGATAAGTTTCCCAACCCCATTCTCCCACTTTCTCCCAGTAAACCCTGATCCCCTTGATACTCAAGAACCTGTCTATATCAGTCTTAAATATACTGAATGACCTGACCTCTACGGCCTTCTGTGACGGTGAACTCTATAGATTCACCACTCTCTGGATGAAGAAGTTTCTCTTTATTCCTGTTCTAAAATGTCTTCCCTTCACTTTAAGTCTATGCCCTTGGGTCCTAGTCTCTCCTACCAATGGAAACATCTTCTCAACATCTACTCTATGCAGGCTAATCAGTATTCAGTATGTTTCAGCATCCAAGGAACAGGAGAATCGACATTTCGGGCATGAGCCCTTCTTCAGGAATGAGGAAAGTGTGTCCAGCAGGCTAAGATAAAAGGTAGGGAGGAAGGACTTGGGGGAGGGGTGTTGGAAATGCGATAGGTGGAGGGAGGTCAAGGTGAGGGTGATAGGCCGGAGTGGGGTGGGGGCGGAGAGGTCAGGAAGAAGATTGCAGGTTAGGAAGGCGGTGCTGAGT
>NC_057721.1:32669380-32704913 GCF_004010195.1 Chiloscyllium plagiosum
GGGCAGGGTGGGAGGAGGTGTAGTCTAGGTAGCTGTGGGAGTCGGTCGGTTTATAGTAAATGTCCGTGTCGATTCGGTCACCCGAGATAGAAATGGAAAGGTCTAGGAAGGGGAGGGAGGAGTCTGAGACGGTCCAGGTGAATTTGAGGTCGGGGTGGAAGGTGTTGGTAAAGTGGATGAACTGTTCAACCTCCTCGTGGGAGCACGAGGCAGCGCCAATACAGTCATCGATGTAGCGGAGGAAAAGGTGGGGGGTGGTGCCAGTGTAACTGCAGAAGATGGACTGTTCCACATATCCTATGAAGAGGATATCAAACTGCATGACCTCACACTTTCCCGTGTTGTACTCCATCTCCCACTTCTTTACCCACTCTCCTAACCTGTCCAAATCCTTCTGCAGCCACTCCACCTCCTCATGCTACCTGTCCGTCTACCTATCTTTCTAACATCTGCAAACCTAGCCAGAATGCCCTCAGTTCGTTCATCTCGATCATAAAGTGAAAAGTTGTCGTTCCCAACACTGAGCCTTGTGGAATACCACTTGTCACTGGCTGTCATCCTGAGAAGGACCCTTTATCCCCACTCTCTGCTTTCTACCAGATTCCTGAAGAAGGGCTTGTGCCCGAAATGTCAATTCTCCTGCTCCTCGGATACTGCCTGGCCTGCTTGCGCTTTTCCAGCACCCCACTTTTCAACTCCTTTCTACCAGACAGCCAAGCTTCAATCCATGCTGGCACCTTGCTTCGAACACCATGGGCCCTTATCTTACTCAATAGCCTCTTGTACTGAATTCTAGCAGATTTTTCAGGCATTACCTCCCCTTGATGAAACCATGCTGATTTTACCATATATTTCCAAGTATTTAGAAATCTCATCCTTCATAATGGATTCCAGGATCTTACCCATGACCGAGGTTAGGCTAATAGGTCTATAATTTTCCATTTTTTGCCTTACTTCCTTTTTTAAACAGGGATATCATGTTAGTGATTTTCAGTCCTCTGTGACCCTCCCTAATTCTAGCAATTCCTGAAAGATCACCACTAACACCTCTAGTATCCCTTCAGCTATCTCCCTTAGAACTCTGGGTGTCGTCCATCTGGTCCAGGTGATTTATCTACCTTCAGGCCATTTCTAGCAATTTATCCTTGGTGATGGCCACCATACTTCGCACTGTCCCCTCACTCACTCGGATTTTTGGGATAGTACTCATTCGTCTTCCACCGTGAAGACTGATACAAAGTAATTATTCAGTTCCTTAGCCGTGTCATTGTTCCCCACTACAATCTCTCCAGCATCATTTTCCAGTGGCCAATGTCCACTGTTGCCTCTCTTTTGCCCTTTGTATATTTAAAGAATCTCTTACAGTTTTCCTTTATATTACTGGCTAGGTTGCATTCATATTTAATCTTATCCCTCCTTATTTATTTTTTTGTTGCCTTCTGTTGCTCTTTGTAAGCTTCCCAATCCTCTGGTGTTCCACTGCCTTTCACCACACTGTGTGCTTTCTCTTTTGATTTTATGCTATTCTTGACTTCCCTTGTCCACAGAGGTTGCCTCATCCCCCCTCTATCATGCTTCTTTTTCTTCGGATGAATCTCTGCTGTGTCTCCTGAATTACTCGCAGAAACTCCTGCCATTGCTGGTCCACTGTCTTTCCTGTTAGGACCCTCTCCCAGTCAACTCTACCCAGCTTTTCCCTCATACCTCGGTAGTTGCCTTTATTCAGCTGTAATACCGTTGCCTCTGATTCTATCTTCTCCCTCCCAAATTGCAGAGTAAATTCAATCATATTATGATTACTGCCTCCTCGGGGCTTCTTCACGTTATGCTCCCTTATCGATGTGATATGATCATGATACTGGGATCCAAGAGACCATTCAATTGCGACAGTAAATCAAAATATACTGATAGTATGGAACAGTACAGTAAGGGGATCGTCACAGTTCTTTTGAATTGACAGGCTGTATTGACTACAGGAAGAGAATCGTTCTATTATCAGTGATCTATTTGGTATGAATAATAATGATAAGATTAGGAAAGTTGTCCTACTTGGTGATTATGAGCAGTTGAGACTAAGTTCAAAAAGTAGGATCACGAAGGTTATACTTTCTGGATTATGACCTGAGCCATAATTAAATTAAATAAGCTTAGAAAGGCAAATGTGTGGCTCAGAGATTGGACAATCTCAGGGAGGGCTAGCACCAGGGTATGGAATAATGGAAGATGAGCCAATGTTTCAGTTTTCACCTGAATCATGCTGGGACCAGTGTTTATTGAGTAATTTTACTGGAGGCAAGAGCAAAAGTTTGAAACTGAGTATCTGGAGGTAAAACAGAAGTATATGGCTGGGAAGTTAGTGCAGGGTATCATATGAAGGGAGAGGTGATAAAATAAGTAGAAAGAAGCAAAAATGGAGAAATGCAGTAAGATAGTGATGTGGGTGATGATAATCAGATGTGGCAAGAAAAGACCATGTATAAACTTAGGAATGCATCAGCAGGTAACAGAATGCATTTGTAGCAATGCTTTTTTTTTTAAAAAAGACAAATAATAGCTTTGTGTTTGAATATAAGCAGTATTCATAATCAAACAGATGAATTGGTAGCATGAATAGAAATAAATATGTATGCTGTGAATGTCGTTTAGGAGGTATGGCTGCAAGGTGACCAAGGTTGTGCCCTAAATATTTCAAGGATATTTGATCTTTTAAAGGAAATTTCAGAAGAAGTTATGTTAGCTCTTGTTACTAAAGGATGGTATCGTAGTTATGGGTGTGACGCTGTAGAATTGAGCATACAAGAATAAATAATGGAGGTCCATAATTCAGTAATCATGGGTGATTATAAGCAGATTGGATGAATAAGAATGGAAAACATAACCTGGAACTTGAGTTAATATTATAATTTCAGGACGGCCTTTTTCTAGCAGTACTGAGAAATCCATTTATATTAGAGACTGAGAATTCCCCTGGACCTGACAAATGTTCTCATAGTGTCTTAATAAAAGTGATTGTAGAGATAATTGATGCAATGATTGTGATCTTCTGACAGTACCTAAATTCTTGAAACACCCCAAAGGACTGAAAAAAGCCAGTGCAGTACCTTTATACTAGAAAAAAGGAAGGCAGAAACTATAGCCTAATTAGTATAACATATATCAAAGTAAAAATATTATAATTAGTAATTAAGGAGCGAGATGCTACTTATTGAGTAGAACATCTATACAATTACCAATGCAATTGGGCAGAGTCAACAGGGTTTGGTGAAAAGAAAATCATTTTTGACGAACTTATCAGAGTCCTAGAATGTAATAAATGAGAAGTACAAAGAGTACCCATGGATTGTAAAAGTTATTTAGTAGGGTATCACTCCAAGGTTACCACACAAATAAGAGCTCACATTGAAGTGGGTAACATGGTTTCATAGAGGTTTGATTGGCCAACAGGGGAGAAATAATGGGGGCTTATAAGAAAAGTCCTACTGTAGTCATGGGGATAAATGGATCAATTTCATGTTGGCATCCTGGTATTAGTGGAAAGCCATAGGGATGAGTGGTGTACCCTCAGCAATTTGCCATCGTTATCAATGATTTTGAGAAGGGATTAAATAAATAATAATGAAGTCTGCTGATGACTTCATAGTAGAGTGAATTGCTAAGAGGTTCTAAGAGTCTACGTTGGGATTTAAATAGATTAAGTAAGTGGCCTAAAATCTGACAAATGGAATATATTGTGGAAAAATATGAATGTGTCCACTTTGGCAGGAAGAATCGAAAAGTAGAATATTGTACGTTTAAGAGGAATAACAGAGCTCAACACTTATTTCATGAGATTTGTTGTCTGTAGCAATGTCAACAATTATTGTTCATCTCAAACTACCCTTGAATTGACTGCCATTTCAAGAAAAGTACAGAGTGAACCATATTGCTGTGGGTCTGGAGTCACATCTAGGCCATGATAAAAAGGGAAGGCAGATTTCCTTCTACAGAGGACATTAATCAACAGGATGGGTTTTCATAAATTCTTTACAAAACATTAATTAGACTGTATCTTGAGGACTATACTCCTCACTTAAAAAAGGATAAAATTACATTAGAAGCCATCAAAGAAGGTTTGCTTAATTTATTCCTCAATTGAAGAGATTCTTTTTGAAAAAAATTCGAGGAGTTTAGACATTTACAAATTTAACCAATGAGGCGTGACATTATTGAAAGAGATAAGATGTGTAAAGTCCTGGTTCACTAAGGTGAACGCAGAGAGGTGTTTTCCTTTTGTAAGTGAGTGGACTCAGTTTTTTTAAAAAAGCTGCCCATCATATAAGACAAAAGAAAGTCTTTAATTTTCAGTCAGTGGGTTGTTAGTTTGTGGAATTACCCGAGAGAGTGGAGGTTGGATCTTTGAATGAACTCCAGGCTAAGTTAATAGACAACTGATCAAAAAAGAAATCAAAGATAATTGGGAGGTAACCATGGCAGGTCAGAATTCAGTATTCAGTTTGAGAGGGAAAAACCTGGTTTGGAAACAACTGTGCTCAATGTAAATCAGGTTAATTACAAAGGAGTGAGGACAAAGCTAACTGAAGAGGACTAGGAATGGAATTTGTCAACAAATGACAATCAAAAGAACTGCAGAATCTGTAGATCAGAAACAAAAACAGAAGTTGCTGGAAAAGCTCAACAGGTCTGGCAGCATCTGTGAAGAGAAATCAGATAATGTTTCAGGTCCAGTGACCTGAAATGTTAACTGTAATTTCTCTTCACAGGACCTACCAGATCTGCTGAGCTTTTCCAGCAATTTCAGAATCCGCAAAGACAGTGAGGAACATGACAACAAATCTAAGAAACTAGTTCATGGCTCTCAACAAAGATATATCCTAGTGAAAAACAAATTGGATTCCAAGAAGGTGGTAAGCCAACTGTGATTACCCAGTGAAGTTAAGTGTACCATCAGATTGAAAGGAAAAAAAAATACAATGTGACAAATATTAGTGGTAAGTTAGAGGATTGGAAAAAAATATTAAAATCCATCAAAAGGTGACCAAGAAAAAGAAGGGGAGAAAATATTTCACGGTAAACTTGCAAGTAGTATCAAGACAGATCTCAGGCGCTGTTTTATATGTGAGAAAAGAGAGGGAGAGAAGCCAAAATTAACACAGTCCCTAAGAGAATGGGAGGTTGGCGAAATGACAATAGGTAATTAGGAAATGGCAGAGGAGTTGAATCAATACTTTGCATGAGTCTTCACGGTTTGGAAACATTAAAAGCATCCCAAAAATGTTAAATAATCAAGTGGTAAAAGGCAGAGAGGAAAATAAAAGGGGCGTAATACCAATAAGTCCTCTGATCCTAAAAAACACCCTAGGATATTAAAAGAAGTGCTACTGGGATTGAAGATGCACTAATAGCATTCTTCCAAGAGTACTTAGCTTCTGGAAGAGTCCAAGAGAATTGGAAAACGTAACAATTCTACTTTAAAGATGAAGGAGACAAAACAGGTAAGTATTTTCCAGTTAGCTTTTGTCTGTTGTTGGGGAAATGCTGAAGTTTATTGTAATGGATGTAATGGCAGAACATCTGGAAATGCTTTGGCGGGTCAGTGTAGACTTGTTGGGCCGAAGGGCCTGTTTCCACACTGTAAGTAATCTGTAAGTAATCTAATCTATGATCAAGAAAAATTAGTATGATCTCTTAAAGAGGATACATGTCCACATATTTATTGGAATCCTTGAGAAAACAAGCCAAAACAATAAAAGAAAAAACTGTGGATTTAAAATGTTTGAATTTCCAGAAGGCATTTTAAGAAGGACCATGTGTTAGATTATTTAATAAGGTAAGACCCCACAGTGTTGGAGGTAATATATTAGTGTGGATAGAGGTTTGGTCAACAGCCATGAACCTGTTGAAGGGCAGAGAAGGAAGGAGGGACCATTTGGTTTACTTATGCTCTGATTCTTCTGGCTGCATTATCCTGCATGGTGTTGAGCTTCTGAGACTTGCCAAAGCTACACACGTACCATCATACTGGTAAATTTTGCCTTGTAGATAGTGGACATGATTTAGAGAGTCATGAGGTGGATTGCTTGCTTCAAATCTTGCAACCTCTGATCCTTTTGTTGAGTTACAATATTTAAATGTCTGACCCAGTTAAATAACTGCTCAGCAGTAATCCCAGGATGTTGATGGTACAGAATTAAGTTGAATGTCAAAGGGATATGGTTAGATTCTCTCTTATTGGTGATCGTCATTACTTAACTCTTTTGTGGCATGAATATTACTTGCTTCTTTTCAGTCCTTCCCATATTCATGTTGTTACACATTGCTTCAGTATCTAAAGGGTTTTGAATGATATTGAATGCAGTGTCAGTGAACACTTCCACTGCTGACCGTGTGACTAACATAAGATCATTGATGAAGTAACTGAAGCTGTTGAGTTTAGGACTTGACACTGATGTCCAGGCTTCTAACAACTGCAACCATATTCCTTTGTTCCGCACATAACCCCAACTCGGATGTGCTCCAATTCCCTTTGACTGATTCTTTATTGCTTGTCAGTATGATCATTTAATTCAATATATTGAATTATGCTGGGAAGATTCAAAGATATTGCTTTTAAAGATCAAATTTAAGTCAGCACATTTATGATGGAAAATGTGGGTGTTGTTCTGGTGACACTCTGGAGACACAGGTTCAAATTTTATTATGGCGGCTAACGGGGCTTAAAGACAATTAATAAATCTGGAACTGAAAACTAATCTCAGTATTGAGGGTCAAGAACTTATTATTGATTGTTGTAAAAATCCATTTGGGTTCACTTATATACTTTGCGGAAGGGAATCTGCCAAGCTTGCCTGGTCTGTCCCATATGGGACTTCAGATCCAAAGCAACACAGTTGACTCTTAACTGCCCTCTTAGATGGATGAGCAAGTCATTTGATTCAAGGACAATTACGGATGGGCAATAAATATTGGCTTTTCCCACATCCTCTCAAAGAATTTTAAAAATCCTTGCCGTGATAAGAATTAAATAGCCAAACATCATGAAGATAGAAATGGATTCCAGCTGTGATTTCTTTTATGTATCCTGTTAATAAACATATATCTTTATGTATTAAGACAAGGAATAAAATCAATTTAGATTTAGCTTTAATATTGTATCCTGAATTAATGTTGGGAATCAGGAGTGGGTGGTAATAATTGTCATGCTATACCTAATTTATGAAATGTCCAAAGGATCATTAAGCTGCATTTATGCCCTGCAGGAAGTGATGTACAGGTGGTTGCTTCCTGTTCGTGGGCCGTTAAGCACATTGCCAGCATGAAATCTGCCACATTGTTATTTATACTGAACTTTAAAACTATATTAACTAAAATCTGCAAATCAGCACTGTTTCTCTATCTTAATCAATTGTGCCATTTTTCAACATTTTGTGACAATTCTATCCAAATGCACAGAAGTAATTAGTTACTTCTGTTTTATGTGCATTTTACAAGCAATCCTGTGCTGAGGGCTTATGAGCAGTGGAAACAGGAGACCATTGTGTTTGCATCCACACATATTCATAAGAAAAAGGTATTCTTCAATTCTGAAATTAAATTCAACTCCCAAAATTAAAGGCACCCATTTCAAAGTATATGATTTCAATAAAATAAACAGAATACATTGTTAAAATGAATATGCAAAATTTAGGAGATTATAAGTGCACTTTGATTCTTAAGCTTTCCGCTTATTATGTTTCACATCCCTTCACAGAAAGTTTATTCCCTTCCTCCAGGCGGAGAATGCATGACTTGCTCTGACATACACAATGAGCTTGCTGCTTGAGGCAGCAAATCTGCAGATCTCTGCAGATACTGTGGTAATTTGTCTACATAACATCACATTTTGTTTCATTTTGAGAACATAAACATTGCGTTCCTGTTTACTTTTAACTCTTTATCAGCTTATTTTAAAACATTCCAGCTGATCCCAATGTACATAGCTGTGAACATTTGAATCCTGCTAATTGAAACTTGAGAATAAAACTAAAGTAAGAACATTGATCTGATTATCCCAATTAAGGCAAAGGCAGCTTGTATATATTTAAATGGATTTGAAATTAATTAAAGTCTGTAATACAGCTCTCTGCTAGTTAATGTGCACATGGATCATATTCACATTTTTGGCTGTTGAGATGTGGGGATGTGTGGTAAGGCCAGCATTTATTGCTCATCGCTAATTACTCTTGAGAAGGTGGTTTGTCTTAAAAGCTGAATTTCAGCAGCAAAAGCAAGGTGTTTGGCTTAATAGGTTATACACCATGATCCAGGGTAATCATCTGTCACCATTCATGACAGGATGTAGCAGGGTTTCTGAACTCTGATCTGATCCATTGTTTGTGAGATTGCATAGTGTCTGTAGCATGCTGCTGTCGATAGATTTAAGTCACTGAACAACTTTAGCACATGCTATGAGCCATTTATAATGCATTATGGATTTGATGTTAAAAATAGGAATGAAGTATTCTCTGAAAGCATAAGCATTCTTCTTGGCTCCTTTGAACCACAAATTGGTCAGCATCCATTTTCTATTGTAATTTGCACAATGGAATAGCTGTACATTAAAACTACTGGAAATCACTATGGTTACACAGAAAGTAAAAGCTTTTATTTCATTGAATGCAGTGCAATCATACAGCCTCTACAGAGCACTTCCTTTAGATTTTCACCTGATTTTCCATTCCTTTATATATATAGAAGAAATGCACTTAGAAGAAATCCATTTACAATAAAAGTAGATTCAAGATTTATATGAGGCAATATGGCTTCAATGCCCCCTACGTTACATTTTTGTTTCAGTGCCAGTGGATTCAAACAACACATTCAATATGATCATAGTGTAACTTTCCACTGGAAATAAAAACATAATTGAAAAAATAAGTTTTCAATTTTGGTCATTTTTGTGAGAACGCTTGTCACAAATGCCTGAAGCAAAGCAATAGTAACACAGTAAAATATTATTTTTCAAAAACATAAATATGCACGAGTGAGTTTCTTCTGCAAATTGTGCTGTTGTTTGCAAACATTTGAGGGCATACGTGAGCAAATGTTGACAGAATAAAGCATGTATTTGGGTGACAGGGATATGTGGAGATGTGATCACATGATATTTGCCCCATAAGACATCAGACCATGTGATGTCTATTCTGTCAGTATCTGATTACATGACTTCCACAAAGTTATTACACTTGCATTCTACAGTTTGCATTGTCTGCTTTGACTTATCAAGCCAGCAACTGTTGTGGGAGTGCTCTCAACAACCAAGAGCCATTTGGTGAGCAGGTGTAAAGGGCAATGGGACATGGACACCAATGGAAGGGGGAAAGGGAGAAACAGTGGGCAAGACAGAGGGAAACTGAGGCTGACTGAAAAAGGAAAACTGAGACGGGGAAGAGAAGAGTGGAAACTGGGAGGGAGGAAAATCAAGGGAGGGAGTGAAACTGAGGGCTGTGAGGCAAGTGAAATCTAGGGACAGTGGAATGGAGGAAACAAATTGTGAGAATGAAGTGCAACTGGAACGAGGAAGATGGAAAACTGAAGGAGGAGCAACATCTAAAAATGAGAGAGTGATTCGCAAATGGAGATAGAGGTGGAGGGAACTTTGATTTCACCTGTAACTTGTGATGAATCATTGTATTTACACTGATAATAAATAGTAATACTGGAAAATTACATTTTCCCCATAAATAGCAATAATATGATAATTTACTATGTACAATCAGTTGAGATTTAATGTGTGTCTGCCTGTCATTTATAGAGAATTTTATTTTTAAGTAATGACTTGAAAGGATGAAAACTGTGTCTGGATTGGCTCTTAATTGGAGTTAGCTTGTCATTTATTTCGTTGCATATTTAGCATCACATCTACAGTGCTTTGAACTTCCACTTGGCCAAAGTTTTGGATTTTGAAAATGGTAACTGACTACACAAACTGTGAGCAGGATTGATACTAAGAGGTATTTATGTATGTGAATTAATAACACTTCTCAGGGTGAAGATATTTCTTGCTAATACTCATAGTTCTGAATTTTAGATGAATTTGAGTAAAATGCTGGAGATGTGACACAAAGCAACCTGCTGTAACTAAACCTGGAAAAGAGTGAAGGACTACAGAAACTATCAGACAATTAAACATCTTAAAATATTTTCTGGGCAGTTTGCTAAACTAATAATTGACAGCATACAAGTGCTTTAAATTATGGAATTTATAATTCAGGCATGCTTTCAGACCAAGAAGGTTGTACTCAGTATTAGAATTTCTGTTCACACATAGTGAATGGAATTTTATTCTCCATCTCCTTCAGTAGTGGTGAAGGGGACAATCATTTGAATGGATGGGCTGGAATTCTATAGGAACCTTGCTCATGAGAAGACCATGTAGTACATATGTTTGTGGGGGGTTTGGGGTGGGGAGGAGATGGGGAATGAGAAATGGGAGAATGGGTGGAGAGATCTTATTCCCAGGTAATTTTAGTCCATTTTTTAATGCTACTGACTTCTTCGTAAATTATGTTGCGCCACCCGAAATTGTTTATTTTGGATGCCAACCATAAGTTTTGTTCAGAGTTGTGTATCTAGTTCAGATTACCAACAGACCATAATAAAAAGCATTCTCTTTGCAACCCTCTCCATTAGACTATCATAATTTTAGCAGAAGAATTAGTGAAAAGCCCATGATTTAACTGATGCTTTACCTCTGTTTCTAAAGCCCAAATACATCATGAACCACTTTGTCAGCCTATCCTGCCATGTACAATGACTTAGGCACAAGAAACCCAGTCTATACCTTTTCTTACACCACATTTAAAATGAAGCTTGTGTTGTCCTTCCTCCTGCTTCCCACTAAAATATCTAGGTACAGTTTTCTGCATGGAATTTCACCTGCCAGACATCCAACAATTCTGTCAATTCTACCTTCCCCTGAAGTCTAATAGAATCGTCCTCAATGTTGAATCTTCTTGGAAACTTTGTATTATCAGCACACGTTGCAAATTTGAACCCTGCATCACAAGTTGACATCATGAATGCCACCTTTAAATATGACTCTGCTCAGTTATAAAATGTAGACTTTTCCAAATATAGCCATTCCAGATTTTTGATGCTATTTTTACTCATTTAGTAACGTGTCATGGACTTTTATTGGATTAGTTCACATTTATCGAAAAGTACTGTGGTTGTTTCTCATTGCGTTCTGCAGGATGGCTAACCAGGGAACACTCAAATTGTTACTGCCTGCCATCAGACATGTTGAAAGGGTTTATAGGGAATAATGACCAAATTGATCTTCGGTAGCCAATAGACCTAGTATTGGACTCAAAACCAGAGCTTTTCATCCGGATGTAGAAGTACTCCCACTGTGCCACCACTTTGAAGATTCTAGAACCAATATTTCTTCTGTCTTGAAGTAGGTTTCCATTTGCTTTTCATTCTGTGCAATGTAGGTCATAGCTTTTCAAAAAAGTATATAGTTATGATATGATGGTGGAGAATTTGCACAAAACATTTAAAACCGGAATGCCTTCCCGTGACATATAATTGTTAACTGGGAAAACTCTACCTTGGGTTAGACTGGGATTTCAAATCCAGACAGAAAATGAGAGCTGGAATTGACTGTTTGGCCCTTCAAACCTCCTCCACCTTCAATATGATTATGGCTGATCATCTAATTCACTGCCTTGTTCCTACTTTCTTACCATACCCTTTGATCCCTTTAACCATAAGAACTATGATCTAAATCCTTCTTGAAAACATTCACTGTTTTGGCCTCAACCACTTTCTGTGACAGAGAATCCCACAGGATCGCCACTCTCTGGGTCATGAAGTTTCTCCTAATCTTTGTCCTGAATAGCCTACTCTCTATCCTTAGTTTGTGCTCCCTAGTTCTGGACTCACTAGTTGTCAGGAACATACTTCCTGCATCTGCCCTGTTAGAATTCTCTCGGTTTCTATGAGTTATCCTCCTCATCTGCTAAACTTCAGTGAATATCGTCCTAGCCAATCCGGTCTCTTTTCATACATCAGTCCAGCTATCCCAGTAATTAGTCTGGTAAACTTTTGTCATAATTCCTCAATTGCTTGAACATCCTTTCAGATAAGGAGACCAAAACTGCACAGGCATGGTTTCATCAAGGCCCTGCTCAATTGCAACAAGAATCTCATGTTCATACTTCAGTTTTGTCACAAGAAGCTCAATTAACTATTTTTTTGATGGACCCCATTACCTTCTCTATTTCAAGTTGCAAGTATCACCCAATCACAGCTCAGTCGTCTTAACTGGAGCAGTGATCATTGTGTGTTTTAGTCAAATGTCGATGAGTTGGTCTTACTTGTCCCATTCTTATGGTCACTGAAAGATCATGCCATATTTCTATTGTATGATGAGGCTTACTTAATCTCCTTAACAGGATTAAAGCTAAGCAGACCGGTAACAGCTTTATCTTTTATCTTGATACTAAGCCTCAAGGTTTATTTGAAACTACCCTCTATCAAGTCAACAGAAATTACATTAACTCTTCTCAAAGCAAATTCACCTCTTGTCTTCAAAGATTTGACAATGTTTTTAGCTAATTTTTAAACAAACATATAATGCCAAGTGATGTCAGGCCAGCTATTTAGTCACAGGAGTGTTCAAGGTAGCTTGGCAGAAACTGTTCTACCTATAACTCCTTCGATAAAATGTTCCAAGGTTCCATTGACATTAACTCTGGGGAAAATAACTATGTGATCAGCACTGTCTCACACAATCACCAACAGTCTTAGGGTATGAAGTAATACTGACTTTGAATAATGAATAAGCATATAGATAATTAATTTCTAATACTTCAGTCCTGTACACCTCCATTTAAAAGGAACTGACAGAAAAGAGTCAGTGGAAACTATGGCCTGTAGAAAGACTGGTTACTTTGATGTTAGGAAAACAGAAGTGAATGCAGTGACATCAGATGATTTATTGTATGATTGGGAACATAGTGCAATTTCACTGTTAAGTGCATTTTTATAGTACATAAAAGAAAAAGCTAGCTGTCATTTTGACAACTGGAACCAATTTTAATAAAATATCATTTTAAGATGTGCTGTTCTATTTAAACACCTGAAAAAAAAATTGAAAGCTCATTCCCTATCAAAGTATTGACATAAACAATTGCATTTCTGACCTACACTGTTAAAAAATGAAACATATCACTACAGATTTGTTTTCTCTATTCCTAAACAAATAAATGCATGACCATTTGAGCTCAGGTAGTTGCTAACTTGTTTTACTCTTAATCTTCTGCATGACCTAAGCTCAATGTTTTACTCCTGTGGCAAATGCACTATAAAACATTATCAATCATAATGTTGCTTTCAGGTGCTTCTGGAAGACTTTAGCTTGATAAATGCACTCAGAATTATGCTGGAAAAGCCAAAATAATGCTCATTTTTCTTTTGCTGACAGTAAGCTTTCTGGTCAGACATGATTTCCAAGTTGCTAACTTTGAGTGGCTGTTTATTTCGAAAAAAATGTTTTTTTTAAAATCCAATTAAAAGAAACAACAATTTGGAATTTAATGGAATAATTGTTTTTATTTTCAATTGTGCAATGTTGAAGTGGACAAAAAGGTTTTGTTTAAATTCCAAGTATATTTGCATTTACCATTTTGTACCTTATTCTTAATTTCTTGTATTTTGAAACAATTTAGGTGATTTGGATTATTTTGATCGAAGAATGGAATTGTTGCAGATTTATATACAGTGTATAATGTTTTGTGGTGTCTCATGCTTTAGGGCAAGCTGTGTTATGAGAGATGATTATTAATTTATGTCTTTCTTATTTTCAGTCGTTGGTCAATTTACTCAGGCTAATGTTTACTGTAATACTTGTGGATGTACCATATTGTTACTCACAGTTAAATCAGAGAATGCATTTTTGTTTTAGCAAGAAGATGAGATTTTATAGTTAATAAAGGCATATTCTTTTGAGCGGCTATATTGAAGTGTGTGACTGATTACTTCATTTAAGCTACAAAATTGAACCACAGTAAATCGGAACTTTTGCCAGATCAATTGCTTGAAGAAATCTGCCATCACTAAGATCAGAGAAAATGCAGGTTTGACTGGCCATCCTATTCATAATATTCATCCAATTTGAGAAATAGCAGCTCAGTTGGAAACAATATGGTAAATCAGGCTTGTACTGAAGATTGCTCTTCTTTGCATTATTTTATGAGAACCTACTGTGTTTCTTTTATAATTATGCTGTGGTTATAATTATGCTGAACTTGCACAGGGGTTCACCAACCTCCAATTATAATGGGACAGCAATGGAAATCCCCTTAGAATTTCAGTTCCTATGTAATGAAAGGCATGTATGGTAAGCTACTATGTTCTCTAATAACCATTGTGCAAAAAAAAGTTTTAATTTTGTACTTTGTTCATTCAGTGAGAATCCATGGACTGTGCTCCTTTGTGACTAGCTACTCAACAAGTAGAAACAATCTTACTTATCCTTTCAAAATCTTGCTGAAAATGTTTGTCAGTTGACTCTGTCAAATCTTTTTGGGTCAAAATAAACTGAAAATCCAGTTTTGTGAGATCATCATCATAAGTTTTAATTTTGTTATCACTGTTCTGTTTCCTTAAGTCTACATTTCCCTGCATTGAAATGTATCTGTTACCCATCTGCCCATTCTTCTCAATTATCTCCACCATCCTGCAGTCTCCTATCTTCCTTTGTATAGTTTGCATCTAACTTGCATTTGTAGAACACTCAACATCACTATGAGGGGCAGCACGGTGGCTCATTGGTTAGAATTGCTGCCTCATACTGCTCGGGACAGGGTTTGATTCCAGACTCAGGTGACTGTGTGTCTGGAGTTTGCACATTCTCCCCATGTCTGTGTGGATTTCCTCTGGGTGCTCTGGTTTCCTCCAACAGTCAAACGATATGCAGGTAAGGTGGATTGATTCTGCTAAATTGCACACAATGTCCAGGGATGTGCAGCCTAAGTGGATTAGGCAAAGTGAAAAGTGGAGCTCGGGAGATAGAGTAGGGATTGGGTCTGGATGGGATGCTCTTCAGAGGGTCGGTATGCCTCCTTCAACACTATAAGGATTCTATGATCTACGATTACCCCCCCCCGCCCCCCCAAATGTCGGTGACCAAATTATCAAAAGAGGTTCAAACTGAGTAAAACACCAACAATATTTCAGAGTTTATCCAATTGTTTCAGGATCTGAAACTATCCCTTCAAATGCACATGGCAAGATACAAAGTGATGTATAAGAATGGTGTTGAAAAGTGTGTTGCTGGAAAAGCTCAGCAGGCCAGGCAGCATCCGGGGGTGAGGAGAATCGACGTTTCGGGCATAAGCCCTTCTTCAGGAATGAGGCTGGTGTGCCAAACGAGCTGAGTTGGGACTGAGATAAGGTGGGGGGAGGGGAAATGAGGAAGCTGGAGAAATCTACATTCATCCCGTGTGGTTGGAGTGGTAGGTGAGGACCAGTGGGGTTCTGTCCTGGTGGTGATTGGAGGGACGGGGTTCAAGGACGGAGGTGCGGGAAGTGGAGGAGATGCGGTGCAGAGCATCATCGACCACATCAGAGGGGAAATTGTGGTCTTTGAAGAAGGAGGCCATCTGGGTTGTTCGGTAGTGGAATTGGTCCTCCTGGGAGCAGATGCGGCGGAGGCGAAGGAATTGGGAATATGGGATGGCGTTTTTACAGGGGGCAGGGTGGGAGGAGGTGTAATCTAGGTAGCTAGAAACCCCACTGGTCCCCACCTTCCATCCCACCAACCTCCGGATACATCGTATCATCCTCCGTCATTTCCGCCACCTCCAAACAGACCCCACCACCGGGGATATATTTCCCTCCCCACCCCTATCAGCATTCTGGAGAGACCACTCCCTCCGTGACTCTGTCGTCAGGTCCACACCCCTCACCAACCCAACCTCCACTCCCGACACCTTCCCCTGCAACCGCAAGAAGTGCAAAACTTGCGCTCACACCTCCCCTCTCACCTCCCTCCAAGGCCCCAATGGATCCTTCCATATCCATCACAAATTCACCTGCACCTCCACAGACATCATTTACTGTATCTGCTGCACCCGATGTGGTCTCCTCTACATTGGGGAGACAGGCCACCTACTTGCGTAATGTTTCAGGGAACACCTATGGGACACCCGCACCAACCAACCCAACCGCCCCGTGGCTGAACACTTTAACTCCCCCTCTCACTCCGCCAATGACATGCAGGTCCTTGGCCTCCTTCATCGCCAGACCCTGGCCACACGACGCCTGGAGGAAGAGCGCTTCATCTTCTGCTTAGGAACTCTCCAACCACACGGGATGAATGTAGATTTCTCCAGCTTCCTCATTTCCCCTACCCCCACCTTATCTCAGTCCCAACCCCCGGATTCAGCACTGCCCTCTTGACCTGCAATCGTCTTCCCGACCTCTCCGCCCCCACCCCCTCTCCGGCCTATCACCCTCACCTCCTTCCACCTATCGTATTCCCAGCACCCCTCCCCCAAATTGCACCCCCCCCAATCTTTTATCTCAGCCTGTTTGGCACACAAGCCTCATTCCTGAAGAAGGGCTTATGCCTGAAACATCGATTCTCCTCGTCCTCGGATGCTGCCTGGCCTGCTGCGCTTTTCCAGCACCACATTTTTCAACTCTGGTCTCCAGCATCTGCAGTCCTCACTTTCTCCTATAAGAATGCTGGACAGGAAAAGACCCACTGCAGCATCAATTTGTTCCACATGTGATGATACTGTCACTTTAAAAGGTTGTGTTGTCCTGGGTTTTTTTGAAAAGAGGTTGTAAAGGCAAAGATACTGAACTAACTACTGAAGACGAGTAAGTAAACAGCTTATGAGGCCTTCGGTTTTCTTTACAGCCTGAATGATGTGGCCGGCTCTCACAGGTCTGGATATCTGGGTATTTTTTTCAGCAGACAGAAGCTGTTTAGGGTGCCAGAAGGGTTGGATACCTCAGTGAATGATTCCAAGCTACTACTTTCTCTGAAATCTCTCTCGATGTTGTTTCTCCTGGATTGGAGAATTCTATGTGAATCTGTGTCTGAATTTGCCTTTTGTCAAGGGGTGTGTTTATGGGTGTTACTATATTGGAACAGTTAATTAGTGATTGGTACTGTGTCTATTATTCGGTTAAATTTTCCCATAGTTAAGTTATTCTAAGTTCCTCTTTCCTTTGTTTGTATTTTAACAATAGCATTTAAATACATTGTTTAGTGTAATACTGAGTGATTTGACCAGTTACATCACACCTGGAATATGCACTTCATTCCTACCTATAAAATAAGGAAAGGTTAGGGTCTGGTATACCTCCTTAAAATATTTTAAGGGGGTCTGATCTGGGCCATAATTGTGATTTCTTAAGTCTCGCAATGCATATACTGTCCACCTGATGTGATAATTGCATGATTTGATGTGCATCTTAAAAAAAAAGGGTAGCGTGGTGGCTCAGTGGTTAGCACTATGGCCTCAATGCCAGTACCCAGGTTCGATTCCAGCATTGGGTGACTGCCTGCGTGGAGTTTGCACATTCTCCCTGTGTCTGCGTGGGGTTCCTCCGGGTGCTCTGGCTTCCTCCCACAATCTGAAGATGAGCAGGTTAAATGGATTAGCCATGCTAAATTGCCCATAAAGTGCAGGTATGTGCAGGCTAGGTGGATTAGCCATGAGAAATTACAGGGTCATGGGGTAGATCTGGGTGGGATGTTTTTCGGAGGTTCGGTGTGGACTCAATAGGTGCTTCCACAGTGTAGGGATTCTATGAAATTCTATGAAACTGGAGAACAGACATAAGGTGATAAAGCTTCTCAGTTACAAAATTAAATGCTGAGACCTCAAGTCCCATAAAATGCCTGAGCATAACTTGGGATGCTGTTCCTTGAGCTTGTGTTGTGCTTCATTAGCACATGGCCCCAGGGCCAGGACATAAATGTTAGTAAGGAAGTTGGATGGCTTATTGAAAAGGCAAGCTATAGGGAGGTCAGGGTCATCCAGACAGACACAGTCGAGGTGTTCCACAAAGCAGTCACCCAATATGTGTTTAGTTTCCGCAACAGAAAAGAGACTGTCTTGACATGATGCAACAGCCTTATGCAGTTTCTGTCTTAATTACTTTGCTGTTAGTAGAGAGGACCCATTCTCTCCCTTTCACACTTTAGTTTGCACCCATTTTACATGTCAGTTTCTCTTTCACCACCATTAACAACCCAATTGTCTTCTGCTCTCCACCATTTGTTCTCTTGCTCTTCCTCTGCCTCTGTCAAAAGTAAAACAAAAAAAAAATAAGTTTTTAACACCTTTCAGTTCTGAGCAAAAATCATACTGGAATTGAAATGTATACTCTATTTCTCTCTCTCTCTTGAGATGGTGCTAGGTCTGTTGAGTTTTCCATCACTCTCAGGACTTATTTTAGATTTGCAGCATCTGCAGAATTTTGGGTTTTTTATTCAAGTCACTTTCAAAATCCATTATTGACTAGGAAAGAACCATTTTATGACATGTGACTTACTGCTGCCTTTTACAATTTAAAAATATCGTGAAAGCGCATATCTATAATAGTTTCAATATGCTAAAAATCCATTATTATTTAGCTTCTGCCTTTCTGTGTTTAAATAAATCATTCACAAAACTTTCTAGTTGCTTTTCTCTGCAAGAAATCAATTCTGTTGGCTCTGCCCACACTTCCTTGTCTCATTTTTCATCCTCCCACATCAATGTCTTCTGAAACACTGCTCCTGTCTCGTTCATCTGTTTTAAGCCTTCCCAGACAATTTTTTGATTATGTGACATATTTTTCTCTTGAGATATTGATTCTGCCTGATATTAATTGTGTTTCCCTTCGTACTTGAAGGTGTGTACATTGATAAGAATTCAGAACTGCAAATATCTGCACCTACACCAATGACATTTCAAGGGATACATAGTAATTATCTCGATATTCCAGGGAACGCCCCTTAGAATATCTGCGAGTTTATACTAATTTTGCACTGTTTAATTCTCTTTACTAGTGTAAACTGTGTTTACTAGAAAGGTCAATTACAAGAGGGCACAGTTTGAAGATGAAACAGAAAGATTAGGGGAGAAGTGTAGGGAAAATGTTTCACACAGAGGGTGTGGGTGCCTGGAACTCGCTGCTAGTGGAGATGATGGAAACAGGCTTCTTAGCAATGTTTAAGGCGTATCTTGATAAATACATGAACAGGAGGCAAATAGAGTGATAGAAACCAAGTATCGTCTTAAGTAGGCTTGGTGGGCTGAAGAGCCTGTTCCTGTGCTGTATTATGTTGTGTAAATATGGGAAAGTGGGGCTGATCCTCTTCAGAAATCAGTGTTCCAGACACCTTTGTCTCAAATTTATGGCTTAAAGCAGTTCTTGAGTCCAATGTTCTTCTCTTGAGCTGCATAATTCAAATCCTTATTACATTTATTTCTTCATTCACTGGATGAGGGTGTCACTGGCCAGCATTTATTGCCCAGAGGGCATTTGAGAATCAACCATATTGCTGTGGGTCTGGAGTCATATGTGGGCCAAACCAGATAAGGATGCCAGTTTCCTTCCCTAAAGAACATTAGTGAGTCAGATGGGTTTTGCCAACAAATGACAATGGATTCATGCACTCTTAATTCCAGATTTTCATTGAATTCAAATTCTGCCATCTGCCATGGCAGGATTTAAACCCATTCCTGAGAACATTACCTGGGTATCTGAATTAACAGTCCAGTGAAAATGCCATTAAGCCATCACGTCCTTATCAGCTCCTCCTAAACATTTCACTTGATTTTAATTTCACCTTATATCTGTAAATGGAATAAATCTGGAATAAAAGACTAAATCTGTCAGGGCATCATCTAATGCAAACATTCAAGTACAAAAGTAAGGAGGCACTCTTAGAATGTGCCACCTCCACCTGCCATCTTGTTAAAGATTGTATCCTTAGTTTTGAGGTTATAAGCCCAGAAAGAGGATCTGCAGCAATATTTGTCTGTAGGCTGCTGAGGCAGGCAGGTAAAGGTGAGGGCACCCGAACATGTAGCTTTCTTTGGCTGCCCCCGTAGCAACTAAAGATACCATCAGGTCTCTCCACAGATGGGGCTGCAAATTTCATCCAGGTGACTTCTTATTTGGGACACGTAGCCTTTGGTTCCAATAGGCCCCTTGGTCTGCCAGCGTGGAAGTGCATCAATTGAGCAGCTGGCCTCTACATATAGTGGTGACCTACACCAATTTTGTTGCAGTTGACTCCTGAATGGGACCTCAATGTGGCTGCCCATCCCTTTGAAGTAGATAATAAGTCCAATTCCCAGATCAACTTTGGTAAAGTCCCTGAGGTGGGACTCCATATGTGAAGTCATCTGATTATAGTCTTTCCTTACTCTTTGTCCCTCAGCCCATCTCCATAAGGTTTGAAAAATTTAGCACACAATTTCATCACCCTGTCTGGAGTTGATCAGAAGAGCCACCAATCAAATCTGACCATTTGCCAAGCTATAAAATTAATCTTCACAAAGTCCACAAGAAACTTCCCAATTGCCTTCAAAAGTGGATGCTTTCTGGAGTAACTTAGAAGGCTTCCGGATTTGCAGAGTTAGAATCTTCATTGTGTCATTCAGTATTTTTGTTTTGTTTCATATGCCTTTTATCTTTTTTGAGCACACTTAAATTTAAAAGAAAGGAACAATTTTATTTTTGTACTTTCAGTTCACAACGGTGACTATGTTTAAGCTCTGTGAGTGCATCCGTACTTCTCGAATGAGATAAACTGCTTACATTTCACTTTCTGTGTCAGTGAAAGCTATCACTGTCTGCAATTTGCACATCACACGGTCTCACAAAAAATCTCAAGTTATCGGCTGTTGAGGATAAAATTGGTACATTGTTTTCCCATGTACAAATACATCAACTTTACCAGTGATGAAAATTGTTCACTCTTTAGGCAGCATAATCTGTTTATAAACTTGCTAGCTTTCTGAAAGTGTGGGCTTGGCCACATACAGGACCATTTCCCTGATTATCAATCATAGTATGCTAAACTGGGAAAGAAAGATTGCACTCTTTATTAATGTGCAAATGTCATGGTTTGGTGTTCTCACAGTTGTTTTCAGCACAATTCCCCCAAAATGAGCCAAACCAGCATGAAAAGTTGTGGATTTTTTAAAAATAAAAATTGCACTGTAGTTGGCCCTACAAAACTGACTGCATAGCATGACTGTATTAATCACTAGTGGGAGTTCACACTAATTCTGTCCATTTGCAAACTGTTGAGGAGGCTGCAAAAGTTAACAAGACAAAATTCTGGAAATACCCCGTTGTAATGAAAAGCCACAGATGTGAAATGTCAATTCTCTTTTTCTCCAGATAAATGCTGTCAGACTTGCTGAGCACTTCCAGCACAGTGTTTTTATTTGTGATTTCCAGTGTCCACAGTATTTTATTGTTGTTTATTTCAAAAATTATTTTTTGTTGAAAACATGTTTTCCAAAGTTTTTTTTGACATTTGCATCTAATTTACCATGAAGTATGTTGATATGAGTAACAAATTATTTGCCCTTTTTAAGTATCTTTTCATAAATTTTAAATCAAGTCAACAACAAATAATGGATTAACATTGTGATACAAAATGGTAATTTTGTAGAAATTCATTTTCATAGAATCCCTACAGTGTGGAAGCAGGCCATTTGGCCCATTGAATTCACACTGTCCCTCCGAAGAACATCCCACCCAGACCCACTCCATTCCTGCAACCCTGCATTTTGCATGACCAATCCACCAAACCTGCACATCTTTGGACTATGAAAACCGGAGCACCCAGAGGAAATTCACACAGACACGGGGAGAATGTGCAAACTCCACACAGACATATGCCCAAGGCTGGAATCAGACCTGGGTCCCTGGTGCTGTGAGGCAGCAGTGTTAACCGCTGACCTGTGCTAATCCAAATTTTATATGTGATGCTGGTTAAACTACACCACATTATTAAATTATGAATCTTAAACATAGCATTGGAATATTTCTTTCAGGTTTTTTCAATGAAAGTGAAAACATTGTCCAATGGCAGAAGTTCATGACAGATTTAACATTTGACAATAAGTTTGAATGATAGTGTGAACAATGATAAAGGCTTCTCAACATTAACGAAATTTTCCACACCAATAATTGATTTTGTTGTCTATTAGCAAAAATCATACCTTAGAATGCAAGTACCCTGTATCATTTCCTGGGAAATAAACACACTGGTTGCACTTTAAAGCAGCCAACTATTTTTGAGAACATTAATGAAAAATTCTAAGGATGGATGGTTCTTTGGAAATATTGACCAAACAAGATTTGAAGTACTTGTATTCGAACTCCTGCCAATGCCAAATAACAAATAAAACAACATGCATGTGCAAACAAGGATATTCAATGGACAGATGTTTGGTGTATTTGAGTACTGTTCCAGAATTAATAGTGAATAATATGACCATATGTTTCATGCTGTTCAACATTGCCATGAACTTGAATGATGCATTATCGTAGGCTTAAGTGAGGAAGAATAGAAAGCCATGGAGTAATAGCTTCTATTAGACAAATGGAGAAACAGATGCATCAAGAGTTGAGAGAGCTTGAACTATACATCTGGGACACGTAGCTTGCCCTTCTGTGCTTGGACTGTAATTGAGGGTTTTTGTCTTATATGAGCTTTAAGGAATACAAAACATTTGTGCAGCACTTGCCTTTACTGAAAGATGCAAGCCCTGTTCATCTAAACTAAAATGTACCAAAGATCAATATTTGACAACATTGTCTTTGTGACCAGCAAGTGTTTAAACAATGAAGTCATGATTTAGTACTACCTAAAAAGTCAATCAGACGTATTTCTTTGATTAATATAACAGTGTACAGACAATTTCAATGCATGTGTAAATGACATAAAATATAGAAAATTGTCTGGTTCCATGACTGTCCCTAGATTCATATTAGCACTCAAACCACCTGTGGACATGCAATCGTATATCTATCATTAAAACCAATGTGTTAGGTCCCAACATTTATGGGTACTTAAAGGATTCTGCGCTGATGGTTAATCTGCTCATTACTGTCATGAACAGATGCATGTTTGATAGGTAGACTGGTGAGGGCAAGGTCAAGGAGGGTTCTTTGTCATAATGTTGCTCTTCAAGCTGAATCTGGCAGTTACAACCTTTCGTATTTGGCACGCTTAGTTAATGGATATGCTACTGAGCTACTCTCAGTGATGAATATTACAATTCCCTACCCAGATAACATTCTGTGCCTTTTTTTTCATCCTTCATGATTTTTTTCAAATAGTGTTCATCATCGAGTATTAATTCATCAGCTGAGGGAGAGTGTTCAATAGTAATCAACAGGTGGTTTCCTTATCAATGTTTAATCTAATACCATGAGATGGCTTTAGGGTTCTAGAGACAAGGTTGAGGACTCTCAATGTTTCTCTATCAGGACTGCATGTTGCAATATCACAGCCTCCATCTCTGTAGAGCTGGTAGGAAAGAACATATCTACGAAGGTGCTGCAGCTTAAAAATATGATTCTATTTGTATGATTATACTAAGATGGTACTGAACTAAGCTTTGGGGTTGCTCCCCAATGTTGTTACATGTCTGCATGATTATGAGGAAGGTGAAATGGACTGGGTATCACATTCAGCTTTAATCATCAGGCCACAGTTGAGAGACTTGTTTATTTTTATGCATATTTTGTTTTCTAGTAGCAGTTTGATATAACTGAGTGGTTTGCTGGGTCAGTGCAGAAGATTTAAATAAAAATTAATTGTGTGTTTTTGGTGTCAGAAATGGACCAGATTAGATGAGGATAACAGATTTGCTTTCCTTAAGTATGCAAGTGAAACAAATTGGATTTTACTTTAAAGTTGTCGCTTTGTGGTTGCCATTGCTGATGATAGTCTTTATTTCAAATTTACATAAGTTAATTTACTTCATGTTCACCAACGAGCATGGCAGAATTTGAACTTTGATCTCCATTGTGTAGGCATGTTAGAGCATGACACTTGTCTGAGCTACTGCACATGGTGAAGGTTCCAGCTGCTACTGTCTTCAAATGGAGGAAACTACATTGCCTGTCCAGTGAGGTAGAGGAAAACCACTTTGTGGTATAACTTGGAACGTCTCTATGGTTAAAATTATTTTGTTTCTACCACGTTACTAACTAGTTACATATTATGTTGGCTTCAAAGAGTTTGAAGAGGACAAGATACCAGGTCTCACTCCTTCAAGATCCTAAGCTGTTCTGCTTCATATGACCTTCATCATAGTGGGTGGTGCTTATGGCATTCCTCAGTGTTGGCCCTTTCAGACCCAAATACAACAGGCTCATGGATTATTAGTCCATTAACATAACTACTATCATAGCATATCCAGATTGTCTTCAGATTCCCGCTTGGTTTTTTTGAACGATTGCATGGTTCATAAGAAACATTTGATATGATATCTGGCCACTTCCTGTGGCCCTAGCTCAACTGAGTGATCCTTGTCAGTTTTGTTTTAATTTTTAATTCACTGCTGGGATGTGGGCATTGCTGGCTGGCCAAAATTTATTGCTTGTCTCTAGTTGCCATTGAGAAGGTGGTGGTGAGCTGCTGCAGTCCACAAACTATAGGTTGACCAACAATGACCTGAGGAAGGGAATTCCAGGATTTTGATCCAGTTACAGTGAAGGAACACCGATGTATTTCCAAGTCAAGATGGTGAGTGACTTGGAGGGAACTTGCAGGTGGTGGTGTTCCCAGCTATCTGCTGTCCTTGTCCTTTCAGATAAAAGTGGTGTGGGTTTGGAAGGTGCAGTATAAGGATCTTTGGTGAATATGTGCAGTGCATTTTTTAGATGGTACACATTGCTCATACTGAGTGTCACTGATGGAGAAAGTGGATGCTTTGAATGTGGTACCAATCAAGTGGGCTGCTGTCAAGCTTCTTGAGTGTATCATAGTGACATCCAGGCATGTGAGAAGTATTGCATCACACTCCTGACTTTGATGATGGACAGGTTTTTGGGGAGTCAGGAAGTGAGTTATTCGCTGCAGTATTCCTAGCTTCTGACTTGCTCCTGTAGCCACTGTGTTATCATGGTGAACCCAGTTGAGTTTCTGAACAATGGTAACCTCTAGAATTTTGATAGTGGAAAATTAAGTGAAGATAGCACCATTCAATGTCAAAAAGCGATGATTAAATTGTCCTTATTGGAGATGGTCATTGCATCTCATTTGTGTGGCACAAATGTTACTTGCCACTCATCAGCCCAAATCCAGATATTCTCCAGATTTTGTGGCATTTGAACATGGACTACTTTAGTATCCGAGAAGATGTGAATGGTGCTGAATATGTGCAATCATCGACAAACATGCCCACTTCTAACCTTATGAGGGAGAGAAAGTCATTGATGAAGCAGCTGCAGATGGTTGGGCTTCGTCTACATTACCAACAGGAGCTCCTGCAGATATCCCTGATCTGAGATGACTCCAATAACCACAACCATCTTCTGAGGTGTCAGGTATGACTTAAATGACTGGAGAGTTTGTTTTCTAATTCCCATTGATTCCAGTTATGCTACACTCAATCAAACGCAGCCTTGATATCAAGGGCTATCACTCTGGAATTTAGCTCTTTTGTCCATATTTGTACCACGGCTATCATGTGATCAAGAGCTAAGTGGTCCTGGCTGAACCCAAACTGAGCAGGTTAATGCTGAGAAGGTGCTGCATGATAGCACTGTTGATGACAACTTCAGTTACTTTTACTGATGATCCAGAGTAGACTGATGGGGTGGCAATTGGCTGGGCTGGATTTGACCTGCTTTGTCAATAGAGCATTTGGCAATTTTACACATTGTCACGTCGACGCCAGTGTTGTAACTGTACTGAAAGACCTTGGTTAAGGGAGTGGCAAGTTATAATTAGATTAGATTACTTTAGATTAGATTACTTTACAGTGTGGAAACAGGCCCTTCGGCCCAACAAGTCCACACCGACCCGCCGAAGCGTAACCCACCCATACCCCTACATTTACCCCTTACCCAACACTACGGGCAATTTAGCATGGCCAATTCACCTGACCTGCACATCTTTGGACTGTGGGAGGAAACCGGAGCACCCGGAGGAAACCCACGCAGACACGGGGAGAACGTGCAAACTCCACACAGTCAGTCGCCTGAGGCGGGAATTGAACCCGGATCTCTGGCGCTGCGAGGCAGCAGTGCTAACCAATGTGCCACCGTGCCGCCCCTGAGCACAAGTGTTCAGTTCTATTACCGGAATGTTGTCAGGACCCATAGCCTTGGCAGTAACCAATGCCTTCAACTATTTCTTGATAGCATGTGGAGTGAATCAAATTGGTTGAATACAGTATCTCTAATGCTAGGGATGACTAGAGGAGCCTGAGATAGATCACCTCCTCAGAACGTCTGGCTGAAAATTCATATTTTTTGCCTTTGAACACTTTTCAAATAATTTACTTCTAAACAATCATCAACAGACCACTGGAATTCTGACCTGTTGATAGAAGGAAGGTTATTGATGAAGCAACTTGGTTAGTCCTAGGACACCACATTGTAGAATACCCACATGACTGTGCAGAATTTGGCAGGATTAACCTGAAACATCTACAACAGTGTACCGTTTTGTTTAGTATAACTGCAGACAGTAGAAGATTTTCCATAAACTTCAATTTCGCTTTGAATATTTGATGTCACACTGGTTAATGGTTGCCTTGGTGCCATTGGTGTCACTTCCACCACATCTCCGAAATTCACCTCATCAGTAAATGCTTAGACCAAGGCTGTAATAAAATACAGAACTTTGTGTTCTTGGTAGAATACAATTGGGTTTTGGTCAGCAGGTTGCTTCTAAGTAAATACTTTTTGATAGCATTGTTATCATACAATTAAAGACTCCCTACATTGTTGAAGCAGGCCATTCAGCCAAGCAGGTCCACACTGACCCTCTGAAGAGCAACTCCCCCAACAGGAACCTGGGTCCCTGATACTCTAAGGTAGCAGTGCTAACCACTGAGTCACTTTGCCATCCAAAGGAAGGTTAGATCGTAAGATATAGGAGCAGAAATTAGGCCATTCAGTCCACCAAGTCTGTTCCACCATTCAATCATGGCTGTTAAGTTTCTCAACCTCATTCTTCTGCTTTCTCCCTGTAACACTTGATTCCTTTGATATTCAAGAACTTATAGATCTCAGTTTTAAATATACTTAATGACCTGACCTCCACAGCTTTCTGTGGCAATGAATTCATAGATTCATCACTCTTTGCTGAAGAAGTTTCTCCTGATCTCCATTGTATAAGGTGTGCCCTTGGGTCCTAGACTCTCCTACCAATGGAAACAATTTCCCAACATCTATACTGTTTAGGCCATTGAATACTCTGTATGTTTCAATTAGATCCCCCGTCATCCTTCTAAACTCCATCAAGTGTAGACCCAGAGTCCTCAAATGTTCCTCATATGTTAAGCTTTTCATTCCTGAGACCATTCTTGTGAACATCCTCTGAACAGATTCCAAGGCCAGTACATCCTTCCTGAGATATGGCACTCAAAACTGCACATAATACTCCAAATGTGGTCTAACCAGAACCTTATAGAGCCTCAGAAGTACATCCCTGTTTTTATATTCAAGTCCTTTCAAAATAAATGCCTTCGTTGCATTTGCCTTCCTAATTACTGACTCAACCTGCAAGTTTACCTTGAGAGAATCCTGGGTTAGAACTCCCAAGTCTCTTTACACTTCAGACTTCTGAATTTTCTCCCCATTTAGAAAATAGTCCATGCCTCTACTCTTCTTACCAAACAGCATGACCTCACACTTGGTACTCCGTCTGCTACCAGTTTGCCCACTCTCCTAACCTGTCCAAATCCTTCAGCAGTCTCCCCGCCTCCTCAGTGTTGCCTGTCTCTATTTATCTTCGTATTATCTGCAAACTTAGCCAGAATGCCCTCAATTCCTTCATCTAGGTCATTAATGTACAAAGTGAAAAGTTTTGGTCCCAACATTGAGCCCCTGCGGAACACCATTTGTCATCAGCTGCCATCCTGTGAAGGACCCTTTTATCCCCACTCTCTGCTTTCTGCCAGACAGATAAGCTTCTAACCATGCAAGTACATGGTCTCTAACACCATAGGCCCTTACCTTACTCAGTAGCCTGTGTGGCACCTTGTCAAAGACCTTCTTGAAATCCAGGTTGATAACATCCATAGGCTCTCCTTGGTCTAACCTGCCCATTAATTCCTCAAAGAATTCTGGGAGATTTGTAGTAGGCATGACCTCCCCTTGATGAAACCATGCTGACTTTGCCTTATTTTACCATATACGTCCACGTATTCAGAAATCTCATCCTTCACAATGGTTTCCAGGATCTTATCCATGACCGAGGTTAGGCTAATTGGTCTGTAATTTTCCATTGTTGCCTGACTCCCTTTTAAAACAGGGGTATCATGTTAGCAATTTTCCAGTCCTCTGGGACCCTCCCTGATTCTAGCCATTGCTGAAAGATCACCTCTAATGCTTCCACTAACTCTTCAGCTATCTCTCAGAACTCTGGGGTGTAGTCCATCTAGTCTAAGTGATTTATCCACCTTCAGGCCATTCAGTTTTTCTAGCAACTTCTCCTTGGTAATGGCCACCATACTCAGCTCTGTCCCCTCACTAGCTTGCATTTTTGGGATAGTACTCATTTGTCTTCTACCATGAAGACTGATGCGAAGTAATTATTCAATTCCTCAGCCGTTTCCTTGTTCCCCATTATGAACTCTCCAGTGTCATTTTCCAGTGGTCCAATCTCCACTTTGTCCCCTCTTTTTCCCTTTACATATCTAAAGAAACTCTTACAGTCTTCCTTTATATTACTGGCTAGCTTACCCTCAGATTTAATCTTCTCCCTCCTTATTTCTTTTTCGTTACCCTCCATTGGTCTTTGTAATCTTCTCAGTCCTTGGTTTCCCACTGCCCTTCACCACATTATATGCTTTCTCCTTTGATTTTATGCTATCATTGACTTCCCTAGTTGCTATGGTTGCCTCATCCTTCCTGTACTATGCTTCCTTTTCCTTGAGATGAATCTCTGCTGTGTCTCCTGAATTACTCCCAGAAACTCCTTCCATTGCTGTTCAACTGTCTTTCCTGTTTGGCATCCCCCACCCCCACCAATTCTATCCAGCTCCTCCCTCATGCCTCTGTAGTTGTCTTTATTCAGCTATAATACTATTACCTCTCATTCTATCTTCTCCCTCTTAAATTGCAGAGTTAAATCAATCATATTATGATCACTGCCTCCTAAGGGTTCCTTCACCTTAAGATCCCTTTTCAAGAATGTCTGATTGTGCAATACTAAATCCAGTAATTCCTGTTCCCTAGTGGGCTCCACTACAAGCTGCTCCAAAAAGCCATTGTGTAGGTTGACTTGTTGACGAGGCTTTCCGTCACTTTGGTGATGAGTGAGAATAGACTGGTGCAGCAATAATTAGCTGGATCTGATTTGTCCTATAATTAGTGGATAGGACATACCTAGACAATTTTCTATTTTGTTGGTTAGATGCCAGTGTTGTACAGCAAGCACCTCTAATGTTGTCAGGGCTCATGGCCTCTGCCAAATCCATTGAGCTCAGCTTTTTTTTTCATATTATGTGAAGACTAATTTCCATCATGTTGGGGTCATCAGAAGGATGCTGGGATACCATCCATTCAGCACTTCTGTGGAAAAAATGTTTGCAAAAGCTGCAACCTTTTTGAGTCTGAAGAGCCAAGTTAGACTCAAAATATGATCTGTTTCTCTCTCCACAGATACTTCTAGATTGGCTGAGTTTATCCAAACAGCAGTTTAAGATGGTCAGCTGGAACAATGAATCACTATCATATATCATTTTTATTTTAGCATGGGGTTATCTGTTCTTTAGATAAACTCAGACCATACATCAAGGTGTTCGTTTAAACAGCATTTATTAACACGATATGCATGATGATTTCACAGCGGCCTGTCAGCCTGGAGCTGCTCTTGTGTTTTTTTAATTCATTCACAGGATGTGGGCATCACTGGTTGATCCAGCTTTTAATGCCCATTCCTAATTGCCTTGAGGATCATCTTGCTGTAGTCAACTTGAGTCAACCACATTACTGTGGGTCTGGAGACATACAGAGGCCAAGTAAGCTTAAGATGGCAATTTCCATCTCTAAAAAGTATTTGTCCCAAATTTATCACACAGTTTCAACACCCTAAGGTCACAGTTATAACTCAGCAAAAATCAGAGTTTCATCTATGTTCTGATTAAACCTCATCTCTATTGATCTTCTATAAGTGAAACACTGATACCCAACCTAATCTTTTTCTTGAGTCTTTACAATTTATTCTTAAAATGTTGTCTTATATTTTTGCAGTTCTGAAACTATGAGAGTATTGTATGCCTTTTATTATATTTCAAAAAGACCTCCTCAGTAAATGTCTCTGTTTTGATAATCCAAGGCTAATGATCTATGCTCGACAGAAAATAGCAGCATTTCTTGCTAACTTGGCATTGACTAGATCATCAAATATTTTTCTGCAATCACCAATGAATCTTTGGTTGAAGCATAATTCCCATTGTGTACTCTAGCTTACAGGTTGGCCTGCCAGCTTTCAGCAATTAAGTTCCTATTAAGCATTTTAAATTGGATTATTGTTGGAGAATTGGAATTTTAAAGCTAATATTCATTTGTTTCCACAAATGAATTAATGCACTCAAGTAAATTTGTTATATTTTGTTTTGTTTATACTAAAGTAAAAAAAAACTACTGGATTTCAGCAACCTATTTCTGAATATAGAAAATGACTTAAATGGATTGTTTACACTAAAATTTATTTCCTTTGTTCTTCCTGGAAATTCTGCAATGTAGGTGAGTTATTCACAACAAAAGAAAATGAAGTCAGCTTATTGAATTAAAAGATTATGGAAAACAAATAGTTCCAAATGGACTTGTCTGGTATAGTTGAGATCAGGAGAAGACTGTAAACCTGAAAACAATAAATGCTGGAGATCACAATGGGTTATGCAGCATCCATGAACAAGAGCAAGCTAATGTTTCAAGTCAAGATGACTCTTCATCAGAGCTGATGTGAAGTGTGGAGGAGTCGAAAAGTATGGCGCTGGAAAAGCACAGCATGTCAGGCAGCATCCAAGGAGCAGGAGAGTCAACATCCGGCATTAGCCCTTCATCAGGAAGCCTTCAGGTATAAGTGCTTCCTGATGAAGGGCTTATGCCTGAAACATCAACTCTCCTGCTCCTCGGGTACTGCCAGGCCTGCTGTGCTTTTCCAGCACCTCACTCTTCGAATCCGACTCTCTAGAATCTGCAGTCCTCACTTTCTCCGTGAAGTGTTGAGGGGCAGCATTTATGCAGTGGTTGTGGGGGTCTAGTTGGAGTGTCGAGTGCTAGGGGAGAAAGGATGTTGATAGTTCAGATTAAATGATCAGAACATCCTTTCTCCCACAGCACTCTATGCTCCACTCCCCCTTCCACCCCCCACAACTATTGCATAAATACTGCCCCCTCCACACTTAACGTCAGTTCTGATGAAGAGCCATCTAACTTAGCATTAGCTTGCTCCTTCTCCTGCCTGACCTGCAGTGATTGCCAGGATTTGGTATTTCAGTACAGATTCCAACATCTACAGTAATTTGCTCCTATACTATAAACCTGATTCTAGTAAATGTCAACTTAGAGAAAACAGTTATGTTATGGCATTGCTATTAGATTATTTTTAAATGTTTTGGAAATATACTGCAAATCTACCCATAATGAACTAGCCATAAGTTTCTCAACAATGTTATTTGTGTAAGTCATTTTAGCATTTACTTATTTTATTTTCCATGTTCATGATTGTCAGTGTCTTTATACATTTGCTTTTGAGTCTTTTAGATGGTGAAGAATAAAACCGAGACACTGATTTCCCAGCAGAGAAAATTAGAGGGCCAATAACCTTCCATTGTTCTAATGCACCATTCAAAGGCACATCACTAAACCTCATTCATAGCTGCTTGGGAAGACATCATCTGTCTGCCTTTTGATTAAGAATTGTACCTGTGAACAAAAATAAGTATTCATCTCTGCGGAGGGAAAAATAAATGATATATGACACAGTTCATAACTTGAATTCTCTTATAATCCCTGAAATGCGGCAGTCTGTAATTATGGATAAGTATGTTTTACATAGCTGAAATCAAGATAACATCATAACAGTCATCTGATGGGTAACAACTTGGAGAAACCAATCACATTGTGACATTGTTGTTGAGCAATGTACTTGAACATTTCTTAGTTTAACTGTCTGTTTGGGAAGAACTGTTTCTATAGTCTTTTGGTGTGGCTGCTGAACAAGATAATCATTCATTCAGTTTTTGTACTTTAAATGGTGCTGTGTGTGGTGACGTTATCCACTTTTCACTTTACTCCTGTACTTCAGTACGCGTGACAATAAAAATCTAAATCTAAAATCTAAATCATTACTTTGATGTGAGAATTAGCAAAGTAATGGTTGTGTGAATAGAAACGTTGGCTAATTTGCTCTTGAGTCATAATGACCTGGTAAATGCCTTATAAAATTGTATTGACGGAAGTCCATTTGGATGATTTTATTTTACGTTTTCTGTGGAATGTGAATTTCAAATGCCTGCATTTGGTTCCTATCCTTAATTTCCCTTGAGAAGCTGGTGCTGAGTCATATTCTTGAATCACACCAATCCATCTAGTATCAATAGAGACAATGCTGTATTGAAGGGACATTGAGTTTTCTTAAAGCTACATCTGTCCAGGCAAGTAAAGAATGTTCCATCACATTATTGATTTACACTTTGTCGATGATGGATATCTTTGGACGGTATTTGCCTCAGAATTCCCAGTCTAGATCTGTTCCTATAGTCCATGCAGTATTTAAACAATTATTTCCAGTTCAATTTCTCATTCATGGTGACTGCCAGGATGGGATTCAATAATGATAATGCAAAGAGGAAGTATTTTCAACATACTCTTCTTTGACATTGTCATGGTGTTTAATTTTGGTGAGGCATTTTTTACTTTCAACATGAATCAAAGTCTGAACCATGGTCCAGTTCTTCTGCATGAAGCATGGACTTCGTTAGTGTCCTAAAAATCTTGAATGGCATTGGAAATTGTCCCATCGTCACTGAGAATCCCTGTTGCTGACATTGTATTGGAGGGAAGGTCTTTGATAAGGCAGTTGGAGATGATTAGTCTTAGGACATTACTTTGATGAACCTGTGCAATACAATACTTAGATGACTTACCTCTCGCAAGGAGAAACATCTTCCTTTGTGCTAGATGTGATTCCTAGGTATGACAGTGGAAGGATCCCTTCATCCTGATTCCCACAATTTAAGTTTTGTTAAAGTCTCTTGATGCATACTCAGTCAAATACTGGCATAATAGCAAAGCAATTAATCTTATTTCACTTCTGGAATTCAGATCTTTTAGCTATGTTTGGATCAAGGTTGTAATGAGGTCTGGGACAAGTGGTCCTTGGGAACAGGTTTTGTTGCAAGTGCATCTTGGTAGCACAGTCAATGTTACTTTCCATCACATTGCTGATGATTGAAAGTAGACTGGTGCTAAATTGTCAAATTAGATTTGCCCCATATTTGTTGTCCACAAGGCATACCCAGACAATTTATTGCATTTTCAACTGGACACTGGTGTTGTCATGGATTAGGAACAGTGTATGGGCATGTGTAGTTATGGGGCAATGAGTCCTCAATGCTGGAGTTGAGGTATTTTCAGGGTCAATAAATTTTGCTGTTTCCAGAATATGCTTTGCTAAATTTGGGCAAGGAAAACTGAAAATATTTCTGTATTATTTGCTATTAACCAATGATTCATAGTAGGATGTAACAAACCCCTAATGTCAGAGGGAGTAAAGAGAAATGCAGTGAACTGAAAAAAACCAGAGTATGCCATATTTTCTTCACAATTTCCATTAGATGTAAGACAGCAAATGGGAAGTTGGCTGATCTAAATAAATCTAATCAAAAACTGATATTATGGGATTTTTTTGTGTGGTTGGTTTCCATTATATATGAGTTCCCATTCAGTGGTCCGTATGTTCAAATTAATTTGTAACATGAAAATGTTTCAGAGCTAGAATTTTAGTTTCCAGGGACTAAGCTTTGTGCATCAGAATGAGCAAACATGAACAAAACTGCAAAAGCTTGCATTGTCATTATTACGGGAAGAAGAGAAATTAATGAGCCATATGGAATATGGCAAATTCATTACATTGTACTGATCCATCATATAACAGATATCAAGGCAGAATTAGAAAATATATTTCATTTGCAGCCTTGTATTCTTAGGAAAAGCATGTTTAATATTACTGCACCAGTGAAAGCAAACTAAGTATAATAAATAGATGAAACAAAAATAAACTGAACAAGCAATCTATTCAATAATTTTTTCGAGGAAGATTGAGAAAAGGTTAGTATAAAATAATGGCCTGACGATGGTTCATTTACTTGGCATCATTTGGTGGTGGAATGAGTGGTAAGGAAGCTTCACTTTTACAGCCCACTGAACTAATCAAATTGTTTTATACAATATGAATTTGTGAGGAAGGTATTGTACTGGAGGTAACTACACATCAGGAACATCACTGTAAAAGTCCTTATTTTCTTTCAGCATGGTCTCACAGTGACTCAGTGGTTAGCACAGCTGTGTCACAACTCCAGGGACCCGTTTTCAATGCCAGCCTCACGCTGTCTGTGTGCAGTTTGCAAATTCTCCCTGTGTGTGCGTGGGTTTCTTTCAGGTGCTCCGGTTTCCTCTCACAGTCCAAAGATGTGCAGGTTAGGTAGATTGGCCATGCTAAATTGCACATAATGTTCAGGAATGTGGGGTTTTCAGGATTACAGGGATAGGGAAAGGGGATGGGTCTGGATGGTCTGCCCTTTGGAGGGTCAGTGTGAACTTGATAGGCTGAATGGCCTGCTTCCACACCATAGGGATTCTATGATTCAGATGCAGGCATAAACAATGGGTGGAATTTTTCAGTTGTGGAAGAGGACAGAAGAAGTGCAAATGGGTCATAGAGTCATAGAGTCAGAGAGATGTACAACATGGAAACAGACCCTTCGGTCCAACCCCTCCATGCTGACCAGATATCCCAACCCAATCTAGGCCCACCTACCAGCACCCGGCCCATATCCCTCCAAACCCTTCCTATTCATATACCCATCCAAATGCCTCTTGAATCTTCCAATTGTACCAGCCTCCACCACATCCTCTGGCAGCTCATTCCATACACGTACCACCGTCTGCGTGAAAAAGTTGACCCTTAGATCTCTTTTATATCTTTCCCCTCTCACCCTAAACCTATGCCCTCTAGTTCTGGACTCCTCAACCCCAGGGAAAAGACTTTGTCTATTTATCATATCTATGCCCCTCATAATTTTGTAAACCTCTATAAGGT
>NC_057721.1:32705176-32746339 GCF_004010195.1 Chiloscyllium plagiosum
CTGTCCACTACACCTCCAATTTTGGTGTCATCTGCAAACTTACTAACTGTACCTCTTATGCTCACATCCAAATCATTTATGTAAATGACAAAAAGTAGAGGGCCCAGCACCGATCCTTGTGGCACTCCACTGGTCACAGGCCTCCAGTCTGAAAAACAACCCTCCACCACCACCCTCTGTCTTCTACCTTTGAGCCAGTTCTGTATCCAACTCCATTGTGCCAGACACACAAAAATTAGATTCTCATTGTCAAAATAAATCTTAGGGATTAAATTCTTCCAACTCAATGGACAAATTGACCTTCTCACCAGCAGATAACTGAATGTATTTGCATTCCATTAAAAGCTCAATTTGGTACAATTCAGTTAATCTTCCTAAATAACTCCTGTCCAGGAGGAGAACCCAGTTCTCCAAGTACTTAATCACACAGGACAGGCTTAGGTCTCGTGACAGACACTTCCTTGAATCCTGAATATAGTGTGCAATGTTGTTCCCTTTACTTAAGGAAGAATGGAGTGCAGAGAGGTGATTCAGATTAAGTTTACCAGATTGATATTTGGAATGAGTTTTTTTTCATTCTGAGGCTGTATTGTGTGGGCTGGACTTGTTTCCACTGGAATTTGGAAGAGTGAGGGGTGACTTGATTGAAATGTATGACATCCTGAATAGTCTTGATAAGGTGGACTTGGAAAAAATGTTTCCTCTTTAGGGTTGGTCAAGAACGAAGGGGCACTGTCATAAAACTAAGGGATGTCCTTTCAGAAAGGTGATGAGGAGAAGTTTTGTTTTGTTTTGTGGAATGTGCGACTTTGGAACTCTCTGTCTCCCTAGCAGTGGAGGTGGGTCATTACATGTTTTCAAGGTGAAGATAGGTTTTTGTTCGGCAAGAGAATTAAAGGTTATTAGAAGTATACAGGAATGCGGAATTCAAGACACAGATTATCCATAATCTCATAGAATGGTTAAGCAGGTTTGATGGACCAAATCCTAATTCATATTTTTGCATGGACTTGCTATACATACCTTATAGCATTCTGGCTTGCAATGATGTTTCCATTCATTTGGATTATAAACTCTTGAATATAGTTGAAGTCTGTTGCTGTGCCACCTTAATATTTAACAATCTAATGGCAAAAATGGAGTTTGTGGTTGAAAAACCTGATAATGCACAGCTGACAGAGAGGAAGATTCTGACTGAGGGAAATAATAATGTGCAAACAGCAAAGGGGTGAGCTTGCTGCTGACATGCAGTACAGTGCTCACATAGCATCAGGGAATTGTATGTGGTTAAAGGGCATGTAACTGCATAAATGGTGAAGGGGAGGAAGGGTTAGGGTGCAGGGGTAGGCCACAGCCAGCTCTGAGATGGTGCAGGATCTGACCAAGGCATTCCTCCTGCAGCTAATTCATGCATAGGGATTTGTCTGGTGCTATTTTGCATTGGAGGGGACAATCACAAATTACACCATCAGTTGGATTCAGCAGGGTGGGACTTTGAAGGTGAGAGTGAGGGAATGTACTGTTGCATGACAGGTGTTGAAGGTAAAGGAATGTTAAGGTGCATTTGGTCTGAATAAAGGGAGGGGAGTGGGTCAGTAGGGACTTTGGGTCTGAGATGCTGAGCAGCTTGTGAGGCAAAATGGAGATGTCAATGGTAACATGGAGGGAATCAACAGAAAATGGAATTAGAACTGCAAGGGCAAACCAGTGAGGAAGGTGGAGACTGAGGAGGATTTGGTAAATGACAGGGGGAAGCTGGAACTTCAAAATCACAGAGAAATAGTAAATCTGAATTTTGTCTGGAAAACAACTGCACAATTCTCTTTCAATCTCAATAAGACTAGACATAAAATGAGAGGAATCTTTTGGGGGAATAAAGTTGGAGCGTAGCTTTTCTGCTGATTGAAGGTGCCCCCCTCCACCATGAATCATGAGTCCAGTGGATGGAGAATCCAGGTTAGCTGACCTCATTTTGAACTTACATGAGCATATCAGCAGAACTCATGACATCGCATTCCACCATAATCTCAATACGTCATGAAGTCAAAGTACATTGCAGTCCGATTGCCATCTTGTGATATCTGAGTTTGGTATGAAGGAATGGTGCAAGGGAAATGCATTCACTCCACAAACTACCCCATTGACACAGGTCACCCATCATGGGTGATAAGAAGGTGCACACTGCCTCAACACATGCTTGTTTGCAAGGAGCTGTCCATTGAAACCACACAGGGTGTAGTTTTAATGGTGTGCATGATGATTGGGGAAAAGGCTACACGTGGAATATTGCCAAGTAAAAGTCTAAGAGAAAGACAATTATACACATTAAATTACTGCCTTCACAAATCTCCTGCAGCACAATAGCACAGATCAGTCCTATTTTTCTGGGCATCTTGTAGATCAAGAGGAACTGGAAACGAAATTGCAATGCAAGCATCAGAAACTGCCAAAGTCCTGTTGAGGTGCAACATCAAGGGCAACAGGGGCAAAGTCGATGCCAAACATTGACTCAATTGCATTTCCAGGCTTTGGTGCAACTATCTGCGACTGAAGGTGTCAGGTTCTCGGATTATCTTGCGATACAGGAGCGAGAAGAAACTTCTGACAAAGAAAGTGAAGGTGATGATCCTGAGATGGGTTAGACTGTCATTCACAGACAGCAAGCAGGCAGGACTAGGGTCTGATGAGCCATAGAATATCATCATAACCTTACAGCCAACTACCTCCAGAGCAATGTGGACATGCTTCATTACATTTAACATTATGTATGTTGTTGACCGGCTAGCTGGAAGTGTGCTGCTTACTCTATGTAATGTGACAGTACTCCACATTCTCAGCTTTAATAATGGACTCTAAAATCTAATCAGCCTATAATTTCCTGTCTTTTGCCTCCCTACCTTCTTAAACATTGTGTGGTCACTTCCCCCAGAGGTTCCTTCAGCTTCAGCTCCCTAATCAAGTCTGCCTCAATACAGGTCACCAAATCCGGAATTCTCAGTTCCCAAGTGGGCTCTTAGACAAGCTGCTCCAAAAAACACCTCTATAACATTCCATGACTTCTTTATGTTATGGACTTGGCCAGACCACTCAAAACATTCTTAAGCAGGCAGCCCAGACCATAACTTTGCAATTTGCTTTGGTAAGTGTACAGTGAAAGTTATCCAGATTAAGTTAGTGAGGTTGCCTACCAGGTTTAAAACAGACAAAACATTCTTCACAACGTTACACAATGGAACACAAAGAACAGAATAAAGAGCCCCTGTAGAACTCAGTCTATCCAAACTAGATTTAAGTATGCTGCTCTGAATACATGCAACAGTCCCAATAAGCAAACTCCCTTTTATAACCAGTATAAATAGCACACATGCTTACAGGTTGACATTGAAGGGCAGAAAGAGAGAGAGAGAGTCTCCACACAGCTCCCTGTTGAACTCCCAACCAGTTCAAGACTGAACTAAACTGCTCAGCTAGAGAGCTGACCACTTCCCTTTCATTATACAGGTCACTTCTGAAATATAACAACATTGGCCTTAAGTCTCATCTGTTTACATATTAACAAAAGGCCTCTCAAAATTCTTTTCATCTCTATACCAAAGCAGACTGATCGGAGCCTGGCCTGGTTTATTACCCCTCTGAAAAAAATATCAAGGACAGAGTATCCTTGAGCCAAGGAACAGCTTTTAGGAAAAAAAAGGGACTGGCTTTGTGACACCTTCCTTGGGATCCGCTACCAACCTGATTTTCCTGGCACACCTGCATATTGAAGTCTCTCATTATTACTGTGATGTCCTGATTTATTTTATGTTCCACGTCCTGACCATTGCTATAAGGCCTGTACACAATTCCCCTCAGGGTCTTTTTTACCTTTACGGTTTATCAACTCTGTACACACAGATATTATACCTTCTGACTCTATTTCATTTCTTGCTGTCAATTCTTGCTACCCCACTCACCCCTACTCACCTCCTGTAATTTTGATTGGACATTTAGTTCCTAACCCTGATCCTCTTGCAGCCACATCTCTGAGAGACCCACAACACAGTGCCTGCCAATTTTGGTCTGTGCTACATGCCCATATACTTGTTTTCATATACTGCATGTAATGAAATACAACACTCTCAGTTCTGTGTTAACTGTTCCCTTTCTCGTAGTTGTCCTCTTATCTACTGTGCCTGAAGTTAGATACCTGAGCCTTTCCATACTCTCTGACCTATTATTTGTTTGTGAAATTTTAATAATCTCTGCTGAGCCCTTCCCTCCTTTCACTTTTCCCATAATCTTCCATGCAACTGAACCCACTACCCCACTATCCACAGCCCTAGTTAGGAAATTCATTAGGATCTGGTCCCATCATGATTCAGGTGGAGCCCCTATTGGGACAGCTCCTTTCTTGCCCAGTACTGCATGCCTGAACCATCACAGGAGACAGAAGCTGAAGAAACTCCTCCATTTTCTGCTCTAATCCACGGGCATGTAGCATATTAGCCTGATGTCCCTCTGCTTGTCTCTGCAGGTTAACAATGCCACTTATGTTTGACTCCAGAAGTACATCTTCTGCCAAACTCAGCGGGTTCATAGTCTCTGACAGTCTCCACCATGTCAGTGATAACTGGCATTGCTTACTGCACCACCACAGACCCATGTCAGTGATGTGTTCACAGGTTTGTATCCCCATCTGTAGCTAATGAACTAACTGAACTGGAGGATATAGGTGAATGTCATGCTAGTGCATCATTTGAGTTTTCAAAACATCATCCTCAAATGATGGTGTTGGAAAGATGTTGTGTCTGTCTTGGTTTTGTGGTCTTGACCCTAAGTCTCTGTTAATGAGAAAAAAATAGTTGAAGGTGATGCTCTGTCTCTTATTGCACAAATGTCAGCGAGTGTCCAAGAGAAACAGATTGCAATTTTCCTCACTGTCTTCCCCGGACTTGGCTATCTTCCCAATCAGTGCAGGACTAGTCATCTCATCATCTACCAGCTCGACTGTATGTTCCACATTGTAGGTGAGGACTTGAGATAGCCAGCAGTATGCGTCCTCTCCTTCCTGTTGTGGGTGCACTGTCCAACAGTGAGAGAGAGAGTGAGAAGTATTGAGAATGATGGCACTGGTGCGCTAATACTTTATGAACATGCAAAGCCATGCTAGGTGGTGAGCGCATGTCTGGGAAGTGCTGTGTGTGGGAAGTGTTAGAGCATTGGAAGCATTAGGAGGGAAGACCCCTTCGGTGCGTATCATTCACGCGATGCTGACATTTGCAGGGCTGATGTGACTTGGCCATGCATTGGCACAATTAACACTGAATGCCTGAGTGTAAACCTACAGTGAGAGGTTTATGTTGTTTACTCTTTGGGACAAGAGAAGATTGCTCATCCAATTCCTGCATTGAGTCCAGCTCTGTAGATGGACCACTGTCACTGACCTGCTGTACGATTGCTGCCCACGCCATCTGGGTTGTGATGCCATACCTTGGCAACAGCACCTCCCTACTTTGCTGAATGGCTTGGAGTATAACATATAGTCACTAAATTTTGGGCCAATAGTAATCTGCTCTGACACATCTCCTTATGGGACAGTGGTGATCTATATACAGCCCTGTGATGTGCCTGACTTGCAGAGAATGAAGAGGTGGCCTTAGCAATGGTGTTGGAACCTTTAGCCCTGAAAAGTCCTGGCAAGGCCAAGAATGCCCTGGGTGCCTTTCCCACATGACTCTTCATTTAACTTGGACTGCAAATCCTTTGCATTTATTAATAAGTTGTAAAAGTGCAGTTATGTGAGAAAACTTGCTCTCTGTGTGGTGGCAGACTTTGCAACCTCTAAGATGCCAAGCTTTAACTCCAAAATGGAAAATTCCAGCTCTGTCTGATTTCAATAATGATTTAGTTGCATGTGATAAAGTAATAAAGATATCATTCTAAATCAGTGGAGAAATTCTTAATTGCACTCTTTAAGTGATATTGATGTTAAAAACGTCATTTATTGGCATAAAAAAGTCTAGATCATCAGGTGAAATACTCACCTCCTATTATCAGGATTTCAGTGTATAAAGCAGAGTAGGAACATCCTGTCAATTGCCTTTGGAATCTCATCATCCTGACCATTATAGTGAAATCTATAACAAAATTAAAGCATAACAAGCACAACAAAAGTACAAAATTATTTTCAATTACTAAAATGTTCATAGATGCTTATATTCGAATAGAATCATAGAATCCCTGCAATTTGGAAGCAGGCTATTTGACCCATCAAATCCACAACGCCCCTCCCACGAGCATCCCCCTAAACCCACCTGTCTACCCTAACCCTGTAATTCAGCATTTCCTGTAGCTAATCCACTCAGCTGGTACATCCCTGGACACTGTGGGCAATTTAGCAGAGCCAGTTCACCTACCTTGCACATCTTAAAACTTTTTGTTATCTTTATTCTCAGTGTGTAGTTTTAATACAGTACATATTCCAATTAATTTAAGAGTACCTTTCGAATGTGGTGATACAGTTATGTCAGTATTATATTTTAAAAAAAGACTTTCCTGCAAGTAATTATTGCAGTTATAGATTTATCGAAAAGTACATAATGTTTCTGACAATTGAGAGCAGAAACCAGAAAAGACACTTTCACACACGTCTTCCAGTCCATCAACAGTGCAAACATTTGTGATTCCCAGAAAGTGCAGCACATTTAATGCTGTTTGGAATGGCACTTCTGCTTTTGGAATATGTAAGGAGTTTTAAGTGTATGTTGAAGTGCTAATTACAAGGTCAAGCTTAAAAACAAATCATATTCTCAGAGCTTTGTCTGACTCCACTGAGAAACGTGCTACTTTTTACAGAGTGAAAAAAATTAATCTAAAACTCTTCAGTTCATGTCTTGACTTAAAAATGTTTTCAATCATTTCACGGCCATGTCGCCATACCTCGCCATCTTGTCCCACTTCTGATTTTTCATATTGTCTGTCTCCATAGAGAACCTGAGGCATGGAATGATTCAAGTTACTTGCATTGGTCATTCTTATGTTGATTGACAGAGATAAATTTAATTTCATGTGCATAATTTTATGATTAAATAGACAATTTCAGAAAATTGAAATTAGCAGGGGAATGAGGGATGGGGATAGCAATCTTATTCATGGTACACAGAAGTCAACCACAAGGCAAGAACTAAAATAGAATCACATCCATAGATGGTGCATAGATTTAAAATGAGGAGTCAGAGTTTTCAGAGGAGATTCAAACTTCTTTTTATGCAGAAGGTGGTAAGGGTCTTGAACTTACCACGTGTAATAGAGGTAGACACCCTCAATTCATTTCAAGCAATATGCATATCAAGTGACACTGTGATAAGGTCAGCCAAGTGGACCTCATAGAATATGAGTTCCTTGATCAGGGCTGTTGATCTGGTTCAATATCAGGGATCCCTGGCTGACTGATAAGAACAGGAGTGTCAGAGGTTCTGTTCAGTCTGAGAGCTGGCTCTGAGGAAGCCAGACCAGTGTCAAGTACTAAGCACATGTAAATAAAAAGTGACTTGGTGAGCGGATACCAGCATCTGTGGAGTTATTTCAGCCTCAACCTGCTGGTGGCTGAGACAACGCAAGTGATTTGTGCACTGTCTTTTCCTGGGGGAGGTGGGGAGACAAGGTGAGGATCTATGAGTAATAACCAGCAACAGAAATATGCTGGAGAAACTCAGCAGGTCTAGCGGCACCTGTAAAGAGAAAACAATGTTGTTATTCTGAGTCGAGTGACCCTTCTTAAGTACCATTCTCAAATTTTCACTTGCGTTCGTTTCTGAGATCATTCAATCCTGTTCCTCTTTCTTTGGACACCACTGCTATCAGGTGGAGCTTTCACATTTGCTGCACACTCATGTGATTCTTCCACCAAGTAGGGCTTCACCTTCACTTTTTCCTTGCTTTATTTGCTATCCTTTATGACTATCTTCCTAGCTTGTACTCTGCTAACTCCTTTTGAGCCTGTCTTTCCCCTTTTCAGCCATTCTCCATTGTTGGCTTCTTTGCTGCTTCCTCTTGTTGAATTTGAGTGATCCTTCTTCAGACATTCCAACACTCATGAGTTTTGCTGTCCCTGTGGGGCTATACAAAATTTCTTCAGTTCCCACATTCCGACTTTCTTGCTACTTGTTTCTAGCCTCAGGACTGTTCTTTTCCATTTGAGGGGCGTATTTTGTGACTGCCAGGTTATTCTCCACTAAAATGTCTATCTCTGGCATTGGCTAACATACAGTCAAAGAGTCATAGAGATATATCGCATGGAAAGAGACCCTTCAGTCCAACCCCTCCATGCTGACCAGATATCCCAACCCAATCTAGTCCCACCTACCAGCACCCGGCCCATATCCCTCCAGACCCTTCCTATTCATATACCCATCCAAATTCCTCTTAAATGGTCCTCTTAAATGTACCAGCCTCCACCACATCCTCTGGCAGCTCATTCCATACACGTACCACCCTCTGCGTGAAAAGGTTGCCCCTTAGGTCTCTTTTATATCTTTTCCCTCTCACCCTAAACCTATGCCCTCTAGTTCTGGACTCCCCGACCCCAAGGAAATGACTTTGTCTATTTATTCTATCCATGCCCCTCATAATTTTGTAAACCTCTATAAGGTCACCCCTCAGCCTCCGACGCTCCAGGGAAAACAGCCCCAGCCTGTTCAGCCCCTCTCTGTAGCTCAGATCATCCAACCCTGGCAACGTCTTTGTAAATCTTTTCTGAACTCTTTCAAGTTTCACAACATTTTTCCGATACAAAGGAGACCAGAATTGCACGCAATATTCCAACAGTGGCCTAACCAATGTCCTGTACAGCCGCAACATGACCTCCCAACTCCTGTACTCAATACTCTGACCAATAAAGGAAAGCATACCAAATGCCTTCTTCACTATCCTATCTACCTGCGACTCCGCTTTCAAGGAGCTATGAACCTGCACTCCAAGGTCTCTTTGTTCAGCAACACTCCCTAGGACCTTACCATTAAATGTATACGTCTTGCTAAGATTTGCTTTCCCAAAATGAAGCACCTCGCAATTATCTGAATTAAACTCCATCTGCCACTTCTCAGCCCATTGGCCCATCTGGTCAAGATCCTGTTGTAATCTGAGGTAATCCTCTTCACTGTCCACTACACCTCCAATTTTGGCATCATCTGCAAACTTACTAACTGTACCTCTTATGATTGCATCCAAATCATTTATGGAAATGACAAAAAGTAGAGGACCCAGCACCGATCCTTGTGGCACTCCGACTATCCCTAATCCGTCCTTACCTTTCCAAATACATGTACATCCTGTCCCTCAGGATTCCCTCCAACAACTTGCCCACCACTGAGGTCAGGATCACCGGTCTATAGTTCCCTGCCTTGTCTTTACCGCCCTTCTTAAACAGTGGTACCACGTTTGCCAACCTCCAGTCTTCTGGCACCTCAGTTGTGACTATCAATGATACAAATATCTCAGCAAGAGGCATAAGATGATACAACTCACATTGTTAGCAGATCCATAAGAAGGCCATTCTGTAAATAAACTTGAGAATTATGTCTTAAAGATTTTTGTGGGTGACTTCAATTTTGAGTGTCAGCAACAATTGACCAGGCTGTTTCTTGAGTCTCCAGAATTTTTATTTCTATGCTTCTCACACAATCTGGTACCCACTTAAAATAATTTCTCTTACTGCCTCATAATCAATGACACTTTCTTAAGGTTAGAGGGATATACTTTGTGAACTTTCCCTGTCAGACTGATCTGCAGTAACAGACAGCCCAATTTAGCCACCTTTCTAATCTTATGAAAGAGGTAAAGGAAGTGTCCACCAATTTCTCATCAAATTTAAGGATTAAATAGACAAACTTGAAATATTTCGATCGGAAGTTTTAGTTAAATGATGTTACCTTACCAGAATTGCTTTCCGTCTTCCTTCACAGTTTGAGTGCTCCAAATTTAAAGTCTGTTTCTCATTTGTTTTTCTTCCTTAGAATTCCCTTTCCTGTCTCCATTTCAGCATGTCTGTTTTTCCTTCTCCTTTTTTCCCCTGAAATTCTATTTGTTTTTCTTTTGATGAAGTTCCAGTTCAAATTTTTGTTGTCCTAATTTGAATTTACCTGTTTCATTATCTTCACTTTCTTATTCAAGGTGCTTTTCCGCCCATTTTGCACTTTCTGTTTTGCCAGCTTCTGAATGGAAGCACACCTCTAAATGCTTTTCTGTCCCTTTTAATTCCTCCAAAGCCAAGGCTTTTAGTTTTTCACATGTTATTTCATCCTGTTTAATGAAAGTTCTAACAGAAATTTGGATGGCTTCACATTTTTAATGTTAGAAAATTGCTAAAACATAAAAGCTTTTGAAGGGACAATTTATTTCCCCCACTCCAATTTTGACATTGGTCTGTGAGAAGCTTATTGACCAAATTGCACAAAATTGTTACATTGAAGTGAGGAGGGATGATCCGCTCATGTCTCTGGCAGCTATCAATTAAATCTTGGGTTTTTAAAAATATTCAATCAAAGGACGTAGTGTTGCTGCCTGAGCCAGCATTTACTGTTTATCCATAAATGCCCAAACTTGGTGAGCTGCATTTTGGAATCACTGAAGTTTATTTGGTTGAGGTAGACTCACAATGCTGATAAGGGAGGGAGTTCCAGCATTTTGACTCAGTTAACTAGCAAATGAAGAAGCTAATTCCCAGCATATTTTGAGTGGAATTTTTTTTAAAAATCACTTCTTAAAATAGATACACAATATTAAACAAACACAGGTTGTAAGCTTAAAAATAAGGTGTGAGTGTATCTAGTCAGACAGGAAATGAAGACAGTTGCAGATTCAAGTTTTGTAGCCTTTAAGTTGCAAGAGTGAAGCTTCATTCCTTCCAATTTATCTCTTGTCCTTCCTATGCAGGAACAGTGAGGCTGACAAACAATTCTGACTTCTGACTGACCAGTGTTTTTTCCAAGTTGGTAGTTGGTGCTAGTTTCTGAAATTGAGAAAGATAGAAGATCTTTCATTACCTTGCTGTTATCAGTCTATATTGCTTTCCCTCTTCTTTGTTGCTGTGATTATGAAGTTCCAATATGGATTCTTGTTTCTGTGCTATTACTTCATTCCAAGCTGGATAGCTATTGGCAAACCTTCATCTGTCATTCACTGAATTTATCATGCAAGTGTGTGTAAAATAAGAGATGTGAATTTATTGATGCTTCACTGAAATTCAGACCCTGTTGATTAAAATGGTAATTTAATGCGGCTGGTTTTGTATCGTCTATGTGAATTGCCTTGTCAGATGACCACACCAACCTATTTAGATCAGTGGTGTGTTTTTTAAAATTATTTTTTAGTCCATGAAAGTCTTGGGTATTAAAGTTAATTTATGAAAATTCAATATTGATAGTCTTTCATTTTGATCATCAAACAAAAAGAATATGGATTGAGATCTGTATTTTCACTTGTTTTTGTCTCACACGATTAGCATTAATATTGCAATCATGGTTATTACTTCAAAGTTGCGAATCTATCAGAAAACTTTTCTTCATTTTTCCATAGTTAGACATTATATTGTCAATTTATGCAATTAATTATTAGATTTTGACAAGGCACATTGTACAAGAGATGGGCCAAGATTAAAAGCAATCTGAATGTGTAATATGGACCACCTACACTAAACCTACATAAAAATAAATCAGAAGCTCATCAACAAAATAACTGCCTTTGTACAAATGTTAAGGTGATGAGTAACTGATTTGCCCACTAAGCTAAAATGGAAATGTTCTGTTTGCTTTTTGAGTTTCAAGGTACCTTGTGCTTCAACTGCTGTTTTCTTCCACAAGATTTGTCTTAATATAATGATAGCCTATCTAGTTTAGCCATGGGCTTGAGGAAATTTGTAAATTGTAATAAAAATGTTGTGAGATAGTTCTATGGTTCCCATAGTGCATTGCAATGTAATGCACACAAGGTAAGTGATGTACATCTTTATTAGATACAAGCAGCAAGGAAATCTTAAATGTGACAAACTTATTTGGGATCCTATGTCTCAATGTTTTCAAGAATGTGAAGGAACCATTCAGTCTAGGATACTGCACTTCAACAACTTTGAAAGTTTTCAAATGCAGCTTTGGGGCTGGCATTATCTCTTGATTGTTAACCTAACATTATAGAGATTTCTATAGAGAAAGTCAAAATAACACTGTTATCAACATCCATTATTTCCTGTGAAAAGATCTTGATAATAAAAAAATGCTTTGAAGATCCAAGATATGAAATTGCTGTTTTAGAAAGTGAGGTTAAAGTTTATTCCACTACACTGAACAGATTTTACTTTATCGATAACAAAAACTCTTAGAGAAAGTCTGTGAATCATTAGGTGCTGTAGGTTCAAAGAAATAATTGATCTATCTCATCACATAACATTTTTATGGAATTCTCTTAATTCTTCCAAGACAGTCCATTCCTCTGTAATCTGGACCCAAGGTGGTTCCTTTACTATAGTAACAAGAACATACTGAATATATTCTATTACTGAAGAATGAAATGAAGGAATGCAGCCAGAATGTGGAATCAGAACATCCATTGCCTGCTCTACTGTTACCATCCCAATTGACCATGCAAACAAACTTCAACTTTGAGAAATTTAGATAATGTTGTCAGTTTGGTTGGCATATATACCTTGTGAAGCTAATTTGTTTTTAAGGTAAATATATGGACTCAAATTGCAACATACTGAATAAATCTCTGTTGCAATAAAAAATATGTTTGATTCTTAACAATATGTTAAATCTTTACGAATTAGTCTTACAAAGTAATTTGAAAGCACCAGTCAAAGCTTGATTCTCTCAATTGCATCCACTGTAAAAGGCAGCAGAGCAATTTTGATAAATGTTGTAACTAACCCGAGGTGACAGGCATGAGAAAAGCAATGTAGCAAGTCTTCATGGGTACAAAAACTGCTCCATTAGTCTGAGCATGACTTAAACTGATTTATTCATATCCAACTTATTATTATAAATTATGACATAATGGGAATTTAACTATAAATTATACATGGTAACCATTAAATTTCTTCTGTCCTTGGAGAAATGCATTGGACAACTTGTTTATCTCATTAAGACCAGGGTTCAAGTACGATGAACAGTAACAATGAAGGCATTCCGCATAATGGCATAATATAAAGTAACATGCATCATACAACACAATAAAATGCATGTTGAAATATCAGTTGATCTAAAGTCTATAAAGTACAGTCATGGGTAATTCAGCTCTGAATTAGACTACATTATTGATTTTTTTTTTCCCTTTCTGTCATAAAATACAATGAATTAGATTTTTTTTGTAGTTATTCCTTTTATACAGTGGTAAAATACCCCAGGGACAGAAACAAAATGACTGTCTTTTTTTCAGAAAGTGCTTGGTAAACAGGTACATTTGCAAATTTTCAGCTCAGCCACAAATATAACTTAAACTAAGTATTTTGTAAAATTAATCTGCCTGCTTTACTTGCTCTGAAGAACTGAAACAAAGCTTCTTCAAACCTATTTTCATGCAGTACATCCCCATTTCATGTGTATCTCATGAATCCACCTTCTCCTCAGCCCCTAGGGGAGCACAGAATTATCAAGTCATCAAATGGTTACAGCATAAAGGGAAGTATTCAGCCTGTCTTGTATGTGCCATTTAAGTGCAAGAACAACTCACTGAGTACTGTTCCTCCACCTTTTACCTGTTGCCCTGCAATTTTTTCTCTTTAGATAATTATCCGATTCACTCTTGAAAGCTACAATTGAATCTGCTTCCACTATTTCCTCAGGCAATATATTTGAGATCCTAACTACTTAATGTGCAAAAATGTTTTTAGCCATGTCCCCATAGTTTCTTCTGCAAATTACCTTAAATTGATGTTCTTTGGTCCTTGATCCATTTGGATTAGTTGTTCCCTATTTATTCTTTACAGAGCCCTCAAAATTTTGAATATCTCAATCAAATCTCCTCTCAAACAACTTCCAAAAGGAAGACAGTGCAACTTCTTCAATCTACCCACACAACTGAAGCTGTACAACCAACACTGAATCTGGGAAATAAAAAGTGAAATGAGAGATAGAAAAAGTAAAAGGTAAAAGTAGAAGGCAGAGGAAAGAAGAGTTAATAGGGCAGTAGTACAAAAAATGTAAAAAATGGACAGAGCATTCACAATAATTTCGATAAATTAACAGTGCAGATCATTGTAAATTGTAAGGCAGTTTCAGAGACGTTGCTGCAGAATGATTAAGGCAGGGACTGAACATCCAAGGGCATTCATCTTGAGTAAGGACTGCCAAAAAGGAAAAGGAGGTGCTATGACTTGAAGGTTGTCAGTGAAAAATAAAGTCAGTGCAATAGTGGTGCAGAAAGTATGGGGGGCTGAATCTTAACAGATTTAAGTCTCAATTTTGTTGAGTATCATGGAGGATTTATTTCTAGAGTCCCGAGCGAAATTTTCATTCTGTTTTCCAAAACTCACCTCATATTCGATGTGCCATGCTGCCCCTCACTTGTCCTAGTTCCCTCTGGCCAGAGGCAGAGGTCATGATCACTGCTGAAACCACGGGGATTCCTGGCACTAGCGCCGTGTATACAGCCTGATGTATCCAGTCAAGCACTGACAGCCAGATCTTGCTATTACTGCTTCACAGAGATGACTGCATTCAAACTGCAATAACCAATGACTTGGGCAAGATTGCTTATAACCAAGATTCGTATTCCACATAGATGGACACTACATGCATATCACCTGCAGGGTGCAATGATTGCAGATGACTTCAACCTGATTAGTGCAGTTGCTGCCTGAAGGGTCTCACGTTGCCCACAAGTAGAGTCTTTGTGTTCAGACAGCAGAAGAAACACTTAATCCACCCACTCTGGATTATAGTCATTCTTCATTTCCAGTGCACATTTGAATCACGTGAGTATGGAAGACAACACAGATCATGCTTACCACAGTGACTTGCAGGCTCAGATTAGTAATCAATATAACGTGGATATTTGTGAAGGTACCCACTACAGTTGGGAAAACAGAATGGCTAAGTATAATGCAAATGATGATAGTTTGGGAAATGTTGATGTATAAAAGGACCTGGGTGACCTTGTAGATATTTTTAATCAGCCCGTTCAGATGTGTCATAGCACATGTCTGAGGCATATGGAACTTGAACCTGCAACTGCTGGTTCAAAGGTAAGGACATTATCACTGCTCCATAAGAGCCTTTGAGTGTCATTTTATAATGGTCACTTAAAGCATGTTTCAGGTTGAGCAAGCAGTGAGGATGACAACTGACAGGTCAATTTGTATCATAAGAGGATTTGAGTGCAAGAGCAAGAAATTCTTACTGCAGCCTAGATGGGACCATACCCTGGATTATTGTGTGCAGTTTTAGTCTCCTTATCAAACAAAATATATTCTTGCTACAGAGGGAGTGAAGTTAAGTTTGATTCCAGATTGATTCCTGGAATAATAGGTTTGTTGTATGAGGAGAAATTGGCTCGACCTGGCCTGTATTCACTGGAGTTCAGAAGAATGAGGGGGGTTTCATTGAAACATATAAACCTCTGACTGGGATGTAGGGATGTCTCCACTGGCCACAGAGATCTAAAACTAAAGGCCATGACATCAGAATGGGAGTCGGCCATTACAGACTGAGGTGAAGAGAAATTTGTCACTCAGACGGTGATGAATCTGTGGAAATCTCCACCTCAGAAGGCTGTGGAGAATGTCATTGGACATGTTTTAAAGAGAAATAGTCAGGTTTCTAGATGCCAGAGGTGTCAAGGGGTATAGGCAGACAGTTGGTGTTGGAGATAAGACATTGAATCACATTGACTGGTGGAGTATACTCAATGGGCCACATTACTAACTTCTTCTATTTTCTGTATTTCTGTTTCTCTGTGTGCCACAATCGGTCTGTAATTGCAAATATCCAGTGTGCTGCCTTAGAAGAAGCCTTTGCCTGAAGATGTACAACAGTGATAGGGCTATTGTGATGATCAATTTAACCGTTTTTGCAGGATTGTGGTTTATGGCAGACTCTTTGATGAATTATCTGGTGAGGCTGAGAATACTCAATTAATTCTCCTCCGACAATGTCAGGTAGTAAGCCTGGGTTTGTAAACTCAACTGGATAGGTAATAGTGAATGTTGGAAGTAGGCTTCTCCAAACAGAACATCTCTCATATATCTTCGTTGATTTTTTTGCATACATTTCCCATCCAGATCCAGTCCCCACCCTATCCTATAATCCCATATTTCCCATGGCTAATTTACCTAGACTGCACATCCTTGGACACTATGGATATTTTAGCATGGCCAATCCACCTAGTCTGTACCTCTTTGGACTGTGGAAGGAAACCAGAGCACCTGGAGGAAACCCACAGAGACATGGGGTGGACATGCAAACTCCACACTGGAATTGTGCCTGGGTTCCCAGTACTGTTGAGGCAGCAGTGCTAACCACTGAGCCATGCCACCGAGCTGCCAGTTCCAGCTCCAAATGGTTCTTTTACCCGAGAACCAATCACACAGGTATTGGCAGGCAGATAAATCATATCTGTCATTGATAACTGGTCACTAGTCGACAGACAACCAATAAACTTCTTGATAGCAGCAAAACCCTTTTGGCTTCAAATCACCTGCAACTGCTATTTAGAGTCACACAGTCATAGAGATGTATGGCACAAAAACAGACTGTTCAGTCCAACTTGTCCATGCCGACCAGATATCCCAACCCAATCTATTCCCACCTGCCAGCACCTGGCCCATATCCCTCCAAACCCTTCCTATTCAGATGCCGTTTAAATGTTGCAATTGTACTAGTCTCCACTACTTCCTCCGACAGCTCATTCCATACACATACCACCCTCTGTGTGAAAAGATTGTGGCTTAGGTCTTTTCTTTATCTTTCCCCTCTCACCCTAAAATTATGCCCTCTAGTTCTGGACTCCTCAACCCCAGGGAAGAGACCTTGTCTGTTTATCCTATCCATGTGCCTCATGATTTTATAAACCTCTATAAAGTCACCCCTCAGCCTCCGACACTCCAGGGAAAACAGCCTCAACCTATTCAACATCTCCCTATAGCTCAAAACCTCCAATCCTGGCAACATCCTTGTGAATCTTTTCTGAACCCTTTCAAGTTTCACAACATCCTTCTGATAGGAAGGAGACTAGAATTGCACACAATATTCCAAAGGTGGCTAATCAATGTCTTGTACAGCCGCAACAGGACCTCCCAACTCCTATACTCAATATGCTGACCAATAAAAGAAGGCATATTCAAATAAGTTTTTACATGATCCTTATCATGACTGTCAGGCTACTTGCTTTCAAGGATAGTCAACCTTTCAAATGCTGGTTTTAAAACTGTTCTTTCTCATTTCAGTCAACAGATTTTTTTTTCTTTAAAAAGCCCACAAAATAAAACTTTATGGTCCTTACACATCTCATCTATATCTTGCAATAATATATCAATTCCCATTTAAGACATTTTTTTGGAGATTACTTTCTGTCCTTGAACCCTATTGTATAGACAGGTTATATGTATGACATAATCTCATTGGAGAGTAGGTGATCCTGAATCAACATTCCTTTAAATGTTAGATTGTCTTCGAAAGTGAAGCATTGTCACGTTTGTCCAAGAGCAAATTACATATCTATTCTGTATGTGATCATGTATGTTCATGAGGCCAGGTGCAAGGGATTATTTTGGGCCATATAGTTGTTGTGGAGTTAGATTGGTTTACCAATTTTCCTAGTTTTTTGTTGTGTTTCAAGTTTTAAATTCTGGTATTTTGGCAATGTGTGCAGCTGACTGGATGAGAAATTGTGATAGCAGTATGGGAGAATAATTTTGCCACTTTGCATTTGGAGCTGATATCTTTGTTGTTTCCATATGATTGTCAAGAATTCATTTTGTGGAACATATATACTGTTTGATTAATATTGAAAAATTCAGCAACTAAAAAAGGAACATAAAATTCTAGATGCTCAAAGAAATTAATAAAATCAAATTATGACCATGTTATTCAGAACAAACATAAAATTTGGTATTCTAACAATGGTATTTTATCTTTAAAATTTGGTATTCTAACAATGCTGCCACTTTAAAAAGGTTATTTTGTCCTTGGTTTTTTTGAAAAAGGTTGTAAAGGCAGAGGCGCCGAAGAGTCTAGTGTGTATAACAGCTAAACGATGGTAGGGGAGCGGCCAATTCTCCCCATTCAGTTTCTTTTCCAGTCTTTTTTTGCTGAGGAGGTCACAAGGTGTGTGAGTCCAGAGGAGTTGCAAGCTTTCTCTGAAATCTCTCTCTGGATGTTGTTCCATCCTGCCTGTAAGAATCTGTGTTTGAATTTACCGTTTTGCCAAAGGGTGTGTTTATGGGATGTTACTGCATTGGAACAGTTAATTAGTAATAGTTACTGTATCAGGTTGGTTAAGTTTTCCAAAAGTTAAGTTATTCTAAATGTTGCTTTATTTTGTTCGTGTTTCGACTGTAGTGTTTAAATAGATAATGTTTTGCTTAAAGCCGAGTGGTTTGACCATTTGCTTCATACCTGGAACACCTACTTCTCATCTGTCTTTAAAATAAGAAAAAGATAGTGTCTAGGCTACCTTCTTAAAATGTTTCAAGGCGGTTCTGACATGGACCAGAACAGTATATATAAATGTCATTATGGAGTTAGCTAATAGGTCAAGGATTTAAAGTTTACCACCCTTTTCTGATGATGGTGGTATGTTTCAGAACTATTTAAGTATATCATTTCAAAGCATTTACAGATACTTATTCAATGTGAAAACTTCAGTAGAACTGGAATAAGGGCTAATGTTACAACTTATGTGCTGCATGTAATGAGAACAATGACAAGAAATTCACAGCAACATGGATTTCAGAAAGGAAGGTCAAGCTTAACAAATTTGTTGCAAATCTCTATGTATATAACATTGATAGTAAAGGGTACAGCAGAGGATGTTATATTCTTTGACTTTTGTTAAGCATTTGATAAGGTCATTCTTAGGAGACTAATGGCTAACATAAAACCTCATGAGATTCAAGCTAAAAATGTAAATAGGATTATTAATTGGCTAGATCTAAGGAAGCTCAAGGTAGTTGTCAATCATACGAGAATTAATTGGGCACCTCTGGTCAGTGAAGTCACAAAGGAAATGGTTCTTGGACCTGGATGTTCATAATATTTGCTAATGACCTTAGGAAAAGTATAAGAAGCAGAATTTTATGTCTCTGAATGCCATTATAATGTAATGAAAAGCAGCACACCCTTGTAGAGATCTATAAAGATCGACAAATATCTTGCAACTTACAAAAATGACATTTAATACAAATAAATATAAGGTTATATAAATCAGTACTGAGAATAAGAAGTAAATTGCTAACAGAAGAGTGCATAATCAGTTCATTTTCTGTCGTGAAAGGATTTTGGATTTAAGAATTCAAATGATGTCATATTTTATCTTTGAAAGATTCTGAGAATTTATGCAGCAAGCAGATGAACCATTCAAAATAGGTGAGTGCCAGGTTTAATCCTGTGTTCCTCCTGAGGTAACTAATAACCTCATCCAAGGCAGTGTTCGGAAAAGAATATTTGGCATTGACACTTGTGGATTACCACGGCCATAAAGCAGCCAGTGTAGCTTACTTCTGTTTGATTATCTATGAACTCTACCTGAAATGAACAAATGCAGCATCAGTTGAGACATTGAACTTGGCTGGAATGCAGCCCTTAAATTAATGGGTTACTGATACTCACTGTCAATTTTTTTAAAGGTACAGTTAGAATACATGCAATAGAGGTTCTGACATTTTTTCTCAGAGTGATGCTCCATTCAGGAATGTAAAGTCAGAAAATAATCATAAGGTGTATGTCCACTGGCAAAGAGATGACATTTATTAAGCACTGATGAGGCTATATTTCACTTATTGTGTACAGGCGTAATAATGTAGCATATCAAAATAAAATCAATGCACCATAAAAACAAGAGATTTACTCTAATCTTTAATTAATAATTTCATGAAGTAGGTTAAGTAGTTGTTTAGTAGTAAAAAACTTAAATATTTCCGGAAAAAAGACTTTTTTTTTAGATTTCTATCTTGCTCTTTGGTATATCTTCAAATCGTTCAAAGTAAAAAAAAAAATTGTCCTGAATGAAAGGAGAATGCTGATTTATTGGCAGGTGGGCTTTGATTCATAGAGAGGTTTCCATGGTAAATGCACTTTTTAATTATGATTGACAATTAACTGCCAAGCTTCTTTTACATTTTAAACCAGGCAGATTGATATTGCTTATGGTCAAAGAAATGCCATGGGGAATGAACTCAGTGCCATGAGAAATGAACAATGTCTGTAATTGGGATCCACACTCATTGCTGGCTCAATTAGGGGATTTATATTTCATGATCACACTCCATGACTGATTTTGATGCGGATTCAGGACTCATAATTAGCCAGGCACTGGGCACCCAAACCCTATTTGAAAATTCATTCAATTGTCTCTGGCTTGTAACTAATTGGTGAAATGTTAATTTACATTTCCCAAGATAGTTTTAATCCAATAGTCATAGGTGCCATGGATATTAACATCCCAGTGAATGAAGCAAAGAAATGTTAATTAGTCATATGGTAAAACTGTGTTCTGTTTTATTCATTATGAAAACAAGGGAATTGACTTGAAATGCATTTCCAATAGCTTGGCACTTTATGGAACCATGTATAATGACTGAATTCTTAATACATGATATTTAGTCCAGCTAGAAATGCAGCTGAAATTTCACTCCAAGTACGATGTAAGTTAACATTCACTCATAATTTGCAGACTCAAATTACTTTTTTTGTGACAGTGATGCATTTAATATTTTCTCCTCTGTATTTTAGAGTTAATAAAGGAAAGCTGTAGAGCTTGTCATAAATGATCATGAATAATGGTTTGACTGGAGTCCAGAGGACCATTTAAGTCTCAAAAATTGAAGAATTTTTTTCATTCCTCTCAACCCTTGAAATGTAAATGTTTCTGTAAGAGTGTCTCTGTGTCACAGTCTGATGGTGAGGTGTGTGTTGTTTTTATATTCTCAGTGGTATTCCTAACAATTTAGCATTAAACGATAAAAGCAATTCAGATTTATTGAAGTTTAGAGCAACTTTCTGTTGAGCATTGGCTGCTTTCTCCATAAAAACCGATTAATTTCAGAGTGGATCTGAATAGTTGACTTATAATTAATGGAAAATACTGGAGAAGTTCAGCAGGTCGGGCAGCATCTGTTAAGAAAAAAAAACATAGTGGATGTTACAAAAAAGGCTCATCTGTGAAATGGGAGGGAGAAAATGATGGTTTTTGAGCAATTGATAAAATAAGGATATGTGGTAACAGCAAAAAACAAGCCAGTTTCACTGAGAGAAAACTGTGTAAGCAAGATACTGAAGTATGGGAAACAAGAACAGAAATTGCTGGAAAAACTCAGCAGGTCTGGCAGCATCTGTGGAGAGAAAGCAGTGCTAACGTTTCAGGTCCAGTGGCCTGAGTTCAGAACTAGAAGGGGGGGGGGGGGGGGGGGGGGGGGGGGGGGGGGGGGGGGGGGGGGGGTGGAATGGGTGACATACATGCCATTTTCTTTCTCTGTATACAAAAGGTAATTTTTGGCCAGTCTTAGCTATTTTTCTGGGGGAAGGGTGAAATTATGATTTTCCTCAGCATTCCTCAACCCATGCAATTTTCTACTTTCTTTTGTATAGCAGAAATGTCTCGTGTTCAGAATGCACACCCAACCCTCACTCAGGTCAGATTCCATTACTTAAATGGGGATAAAATTAGATTTCTTGGTGCAAGTTGTTTTAATTCTGGTGTGAGCATTTGTTAGTCTATTAAAAACCTGTTAGGTTTGAGAGTTTATGAAGAAAATGGCAAACTTGTCAGGGAGTCTGGAATGGTAAGTGTGAAGAGTTTTCGCACTTTCAAATGAAATTATTAGGTATTGTATTGTAATGATGATGTATTTTTAATTCATTGTTTTATCATAGGGATCTGTCCTTTAAAAGTATTGTTGTCCCTTACATTGTCCAGCCTTGTGTGTTTCTCCACAGAGGAGACACCCTCTGAAAAGCAGATGAGAAAATTAATTTTAAAAAACATCACAGCTGCCTGACCATGATTGTGGAGAGGTAACTCTTGCACTTACTGACCAGTAGTGTTACGACGCTGAGGTCAAACCCCTCTATTAATTAAAGCCAAAAACCTAGAAAAGCTTGCCTCATCTCATAATCTGTGAAAATGTGAGTGACAGAGAACACCTAAATTCCACTAATTAATGGGAATTAACAATTTATTTTCCTAACTCTAACAATGACATTAAACAAAAACTATTCATAAATCCAAGCCTCCTTTGTCTTAACTACTCACAACCTCAATTCTATTCCAATTACACACTTATTAAACATCACATTAACTTAATGTCAAGACCACACACCCTTCTCCCCTGTCTTCAGTGTTCTGACTGATGATCTCTCTGGGTCATCTTTTTTTTTACTGCAAGTATGTTTTACATGAAAAGGTACCTTTGATAGAGAGTGTTTTCTAATTTCTTTGAGAGCATGATGTTAGATGGGCAGTTAGCTCTCCAGCAGTTGCTCAGCTGATCGATGGAAGTTACTCTCTGGCCAACTTTCAAAATGCTCCCAGCATTGCAGTATCTCATTGGTTCAATGTTGTCAAAACAATAAGTTCAAACTTGATTGGGTTTTAGTATCCTGGGCATAATTTGAACGAAATTTGAATAGTTGTCAGAACAGCAGCCAAAACTCAGGTATCCATTTAACAGCCATTTGCTACATGTATCTATTACTTGTCTCCCAGCCTTTCCTTTTGGGCAGCTGAGCCTGCACTTTACGTTTACTTCAAAATTCAGAAAACATTTCCTATTTTAAAGTGAACAAATATGTTTTCGACTTGTAATAATACTTGCAACTGTGGTAGTTTCTTTGGTCTTTTAATTGAGACTACTTGATTTTAAGAGTCCCTTAAAGGTTTAATCCAAAGTGATAAATCATGGCAGGAGAGCTCAAAGCTGTGATTTGTTGTTCCTACTCTATTCAGGAAGCCAGAGACATTTCTAGTATCAGGGACCAGCATGTGAGCAGAAAGTGTCTCAAGTTGCAATTTGTGGAAACACTGGGGCTTTGGTTGGGGACACTATGGAGCACCCACTCAGCTGAGAGTATCATGGATAGCACATATAGAGAGGTGTTCACACCACAGGCTGAGATTCCACTGGCACAGAGGGAATGGGTAATCACCAGGCAGAATAAGAGGACGAGGCAGGCAGTGCAAGAATCGCCTGTGGCGATTTGGCTGCAAAATAGATATACTGCATTGGATCTCTTGGAGGGAATGGCCTCTGGAGGGAAATAAAGCAGCAACAGCTAAATTTGATGCACATAGTTAGCTGTACTGCATTGGAGAGGAGGAGAATGTGTGGCATGCATTAGTTATTGGGGGATTCAATTGGAAGGGGAATAGATGGTGTTTCTGTGGCACAGATGAGATTTAAGATGTTATGTTGCCTCTCTGATGCTGGGGTCAAGGATGGGTCAGAACAACTACAGGAGATTCTGGAAGTGGAGTATGAACAGCTAATGGTCAGGTATTCACTGGTACTAATGACATAGGTTAATAAAAAAGCAATAAGGTCCTAACAGCTGATTGAAGGAGTTCACAAGTAAGTTGAAAATTAGGACCTTAAAAGGTAGTGACCCCACAACCATGTGCTTGTCAAAATAGATACAGCAGATATATCAAATGGATACATGGCTGGAAAGATGGTGTAAGGGCAGGATTTCAGATTCCTGGGATATTATTGCTTATTCTGGAGGAGGTGTGACCAGTACAACCTGAATGGTTTACATCCAGGCAGGACTGGAATTGATATCCTAGAGGTTCTGTTTGCTTGTGTGGTTGGAGTGACATTAAACTAGAATGGCGGGGGATGGGAACCAAAACAGGGTGACAGGGAAAGATAATCAAGAGAGTAATAAAACAACAAACAGTAAAATATAACAACGGTAGACAGAATATACAAGGATCAGAGGTAAATAGGACCACAGTACAAAGAAAAGCCGGGATCATTAAAAATGACAAAAAGACAAACTTGAAGTCTTTGCATCTTAACACATGAAGCATTTGGGATAAGATTAATGAACTGATGGTGCAAGTCATTGTAAATGGATATGACAAAAACAGATATTGTTGGAAAAGCTCAACAGGTCTGTTAGCATCTGTGGAGAGAAATCAGAGTTAATGTTTCAGATTGAGTGACCCTTCTTCAGCACTTCCTTAGGTTTAATAAATGACCTCCAAGCTGTAGATGTTAATGTTCACTTTAAGAGTGAGAAACTTGAGTCAGAAACAACTGTGTCTAAATCAAAAGAAGGAACTGTTATGAAATGAGGATAGAATTAATTCAAGTGGACTGGGCCGATAGGTTAACAGGAGAAATAGTAAGCTAGTTGTGGCAGGCAATTAAAGACATAAATCATGGTTCTCACCAAAAAATTATCCAAGTCAGGAGGAGAGATTTAATGAGAGGGATAAACCAACATGGCTAACCAAGGTAGTTAAAGAAAGTGTTATGTCAGACGAACACGCATATCAGGAGGCAACGTCAGTGATAGTCTCAAAGACTCAGATATATTCAGAATCCAGCAAAGGAGAACTATAAAGATAATAGAAAATGAACTGAGGGCAAACTAGTGAGGAAAATAAAAATACTGACAATAAGAGCTTCTTTAAATATGTAAAAAAGAGAGGTCAAAGTGAACATAAACCCTTAAGAAAGTTATGAGCATCATGGAAAGGCAAAGGGATTAAATAGATACTTCGCATCAAGTTTTATGCTGAAAGATACTTTGAGCAGACAAATTAATGGGGATAAAGGCAGATAAATCCCTCCAGCCTGATTGCTTGCAACCTTGGATCCTAAAAGAGGTAGGTACAGAGATAGTAGATATGTTTCCTAGACTCTGCAGAAATATTGGAGAATTGGAAAACTGCCAAAGTAACACCCTTAATTAAAAAGTGAGGGAGGCTAAAAATGGGTAACCACAGGTCAATTCGCCCAGCATTAATTATTGGAATCAATCATAAAGGAAGTAATAGCAGCACCTTTGGAAAATCAATCTAATCAATCAGAGCCAGCATGGCTTAATGAAAGGGAAAGCGTGGCTGACCATTAATCGAGTTTTTCAAGGAAATCTCAACCAGAGTGGATGGAGGGGAACTGGTAGATACATTATATTTGGACTGCCAGAAAGTGTTCAGTGAGGTACCTCACAAAGGTTAATTGGCAACCTGAAACTAATGGGATTTCATAGAGATCAGTGTGTGGAACCGCAACTGTTTCCAACATATATACATGACTGGATCTGTAAACATTGTGGTTTGATCAGAAAATAAGTGACTGGGATCTCAAATTGGCACACTCATAAATTTATCTTTTCAATCAAATATGGAACAAATGCTGGCAAATAGGACTAGATTAATTTAAGATATCTGGTCAATATGGAATAGTTGGATCAAAGGATCTGTTTCTGTGCTGTGCATCCCTATGACTCTATTGTGTACAAAAGATCTGAGATTTTTATGTAAACTTAGATGCCTTGAAAGTCTGTATATGAGATTAAATAAGGAGTTATTCATGAAAAGATCAAATTTAATACACCTCCAGTGAATACTGGGTGAATGGTGCAAGGATCAAACTAGAAAAAGTTGGAATAATTTTGATAGTTGGGTCTTGTTTGCATTTTTCTGGTGTGTTTTCAGCATATTTCAAACACTGAGAAAACAATTTGATGATTTCAGAGTGTGGACATGGAGGGGATAATGTTGGTGGCTATTTGTAAAACATAAGCATGAACCAAAGAAAGAAAGGGTAGATCTATGGTGGTCAGAGGTGTGAAGGCAACCATGTAAACATGAAGACAATGTTTATTTATTGTTATGCAAAACTAATTAAATAATCAGACAGTGATTCAAACTTTGGATTTGCTGTTTTCAGAAAAGATTTACGATGATGTTGCAGGGAGTGGAGGGTTTATCCTATAGGGATAGGTTGAATAGGCTAAAGCTGCTTTCCCTGGAGCTTCAGAGGCTGAGGAGTGACCTTATATAAGTTTATAAAATCATAAGGGACATGGACAAGGTGAATAGCCAAGATCTTTTTTCCAGGGTAGGGAAGTCCAGAATTAGAGGGCTTAGGTTTAAAGTGAAAGCGGAAAGAATCAAAAGGGACTTAAGGGGCAACTTTTTCATAAAGAGGGTGATGCATGTATGGAATGAACTACCAGAGGAAGTGGTGGAAGCTGGTACAATTACAACATTTGAAAGGCATCTGGATGGGTGCATGAATAGGAAGTGATTAGAGGGATATGGGCCAAATGCTGGCATATGAGACTGGATTAATTTTAGATATCTGGTCAGCATAAACGAGTTGGACTGAAGGGTCTGTTTCTGTGCTGCATAACTCTATGACTCTCCAATTAGAAGTCAGGTCTTTGACTGCAACTGTTACAATGTATATTCATGACTTAACCTGTAAACATTGTGGTTTGAACAGAAAATTAGTGAATGCAATCTCAAATTGGCACACTCATAAATTTATCTTTTTAAACATGTAATGTCTGTGATTTTTATGTAAATTTAGATGCTTCTAGCTGGAAGGAAGATGGCTTTTTTTCTTCCTTACTTTGTCCTGCTCCAGCACTCTTTAGTATCTAGTTTACAACACAATTTTTTTCACAGGTTCTAACCTTTAAGAGCTGTTTAAAAATATTTTTCAAGGACAAGTTTTTACTCCTAAAAGTAATATTTTTGTGAGGTCCCTTAAATATATGAAGTGTTAAATGATTAAATTAAATTTGTTCAGGAAATCAGTGGGTCATAGACTTTATTGATTTGATCTTGGCTACCTATCAATGACTGAGAGCAACCACAAGAGATTTCTCTTCATCATGTGGGCAGAGTTTTACCATCTGCTGAAAATATATTTATAGTTAACTTAAAACTTCAATGTGGTACCAGTGATTGATGAGGACACCACTATTGAGCTTATAGCTTATCCTGCACAGATAGTTTGACAGAATTTAATCTAACTCATCGTTCTACCAAGCTTGGTACACTTGTATCTTCTGATAAAAAGAGAAACAAGTGATTTGAAATTTCAAAAATCTATCTTGCATTCCCCACATACATTACTAAGCTCACCATCAAAGTAATTCCAACACAACACCACCTCCATTTTGAACTTCCATGTACACATTTCTACTCTATTCCTCTCAGGGTTGAAAGGTCACACTTTTATGCTGGTTCTTTTAATATCACTGTTAAATACGACAGTCTTCATGAGTTGTCCCCTCAACTCCAACAAAACCAGCTCATCATTCTGTTAACATGCGATATGTGTTATCTGAGGCAAGAGCCTTTTTTGTTTGATTATTACTCTTAAGTTCGACTGAAGATGAGCTTTTTTTATGTTTGTTATTTTATAAAGTTTGGACAGCAGAGGCTAATATGGCTTTCTAATCTCCAGAGATGTTCAGAATAAAATTGCCTTCATCATAGTCAAGTATGATATGATGTAGAAATTAATATAAACAGTTTATAGTTTTGTCAATGTATCTGAAATACTGATATTAAGTGAGTTTCGTTATTTACATTTTTGCATGGAATTTGAGAAGGCTGCAAGGCAAAAATGTCACTTTGAGAATTTAATGTAACACTTGGGGAACTATGCGTGGAATTGTCCTAAGCCCTGAATAAGGTAGGCAATGTTGAGTCAGTTAATAAAATACGGCAGGACCCGAAAACTCAGATTCTCAATGTCATGGAGAAAAGTCTGATTTTCCCCCAGGTTCTATCATTGAGCTGAGATCCTGCTAGTGTGCATGCTTTAAAATATGCTTATGAGCTAATCTCACCTCAATTTTGCGCAGTTTTCTATTTTCGAAGGAGTGAGATAAACTAGACAGTGAGAATTCTCAACATAGATACAACTTCTCAGGGTATTTACATGGGCCAACATTTCTCAAGACCACTGAGTACACTCCATTGACAGAGACTTTGGCGTTGGGAAAACACCAGACTCACCATATCATTGTGGCATATCTCTCATTTATAGTACAGGTGAGAATTTCAAAACTACACAATAGATCACCTACATCTTTGATTGAAATTCTGCCAACAGATCACGTTGACCTCAGAAACAGGGTTCACCACAAGACTTTCAGCCTGCTTTCTTAGTGCTTACACACTTCGTGCTTACTTGAATGCTCACAGCATCTCTGTCTTGCCTTTCAGTACAGACAGACAGTCAGGCAACTTTACATGTTCAACAACAGTGGATCATTAAGGGAGATTTTGGTCAATAAGGGGGTTGGTGCTTTGTCAGCTAGTCCTCAGTGAGTAGGAAGCACAGAGCGCAGGTAGTTTAAGGATGGTGTGGATGAAAGCCATTGAGGGAAGATGCAGAATGCAATGCTAAGAGTGGTCAACCATAAATCTTAAAAGCAGACATTAATCTTAAAAGGATCTTAAAAGGCGATCTTTAAAGCAGAGTTCGGGCATGTGTGAGATAGCAGAGAGAAGATGATGAACTTTGCCATTGCAGAGCACAGAAGGTCATTAACCATTTTTGCAGCATTGCTTTATGTTTCTCCAGGCTGTGGACTGACCTGGATGGTTACTTAAAACTACACTGGCATTTGATACAGGCTGCAGCTGGGTTTTAAATATGACGCGACAATGTCAATGGATAGAAGTTCCAGCACTGACAAGCATTTTATTGAGGCTGAGATCCTCTGGACTGACCTGGTAGACAACTGAACAACTTGAAACATATCATGGAAGCCAGGAATATTCTCATCGTGGTTATCGCCTAGTCTGCACCATTGTGACCTGGCCTACGTATTATTGTCAATATCTGTCATGAAGTACAATGTTCTTTTGTTGTCTTAGTGCACAATAGTCTATTGTTCATATTTGAAATTTATTGTTTTCTTTTCCTCAAACCTGCTGTCTTCAACCTTCCTCAAAACCCCACTTTTGAACCATTCTTTCCTTACATATGTTATAAAGCAGAGGTTGACTCTCCCCCCCCCCCCCCCGAGAAATAAAACTGAAACACCAAAGAAAAACATCCTATAATCTGTAAAAAAAAAATGTGAAAAGTGGTGCAACCTGCTTTTCAGCTACTGCTAATGGTTAAACAAAATAAATCCCTGACACTCACTTTAAAATTGAAAAGTAACAATTTATTTAGCTAACTCTTAACAGTGAACGAATTAATTAAACTATTAACAAACCAGATAAATCCCTTCTAACTACTAACCATTCCCGAATAAAACAAAATTCGAATGGTATGCTGTTCCACTAAATACAAGTCCCAGTCATAAACAAAAATATAGATTATAGTCTCTCAGAGTTAGAGCCAGGTTACGTGTCTTGTGGAATGTTCTGTGCCTTCTTCTGCTGAGTCTTCTGTCAGGAATGCTACCTCCAATTCTTCTGTCAGGAATGCTACCTCCAATTCTTCTGTCAGGAATGCCTTTTTTCATTGTTGGAACCATTATTTTTTAGATGGTACTTTCTCTAATACATAGATGACTGTGAGAGCAATTTCTCTCTTGAGAGCTGAGAGATGTCAGCTCTGGTGGATGGCAGTTAGCTCTGTAGTGTTTGTCCAACTGCTCACGTTTTTTATACTTTGATGACATATCACTATTTCTTATAAAAGGATTAGTCCAATATTGTCAAAAATCATCAGATGTAAATGTAATAGGTTTTTCGTATCTAAATTTATTGACTCAATCCAAACCTGTTGTTTTAACAAAAACTGCTGCTTGGCCTGCTAACTGTAATGCCTTTCGATAAAATGTTTCAGTTTGAGTGCTGTCTGTGCACCTGTAAACTTTAAAGCTGCTGTTCACAGACATCCATTTTTAAATCTGAGCACAATAAAAATGCCATCTTTTAAAAAGACCATGCAATGCTTTCCCCATTTTACAATTTTACACACACCACCAAATTCCAACTATCTGCCTCCCAATCTACAACTACTCTACCCAACTTCGCAACACACATCATCACAGTTTTCCAAGTTACTTGAAGATGTAGCCATCTCTGAAACGTATGGTGACAATGACCACAGTGTTATGAAGATGTGGGTCTACCTTTATGAGAATTAAAAGCTGCAGAATTACTGGATACAGCACCAAACTTTTTCAAAAAGGGAAAAATGTAACACTGGGTTGAACAATTCATTTAGTCAGTTTAAATTATACCCGAAACATAACAAACTCTAATCAAGACTGAATTGAGTATATTAATACAATCTGAGGCTCTGGAGTATAATACTGAGGAAAATTGAACAGTTGACAGGAGAACTGCCACAACCTAGCATGTAAACAGACTGCCTGAAAATAGGCTCTCTTAAAAATAACTTTGAGATCAGTAACCTGTAACACAGAAATTCCGAACAAGGAGAAAATAAGACACAGGAAGATCCAAAGACAAGAACCTACAGCTGCCTGGTTTTGAGATAAGAAGTGTTGGTTTGTAAATCTTAATTGGGAGTTTTATCGGACGAGTGTTATAGAAGGGAACGTAACAGATAGGTTAGAATAAGGAATGGTAAATAATTGTTAGTTAATTATTCTCTGTTATAATTTAAGAAATAAAGTTGTTAATTTTTATTTTACATCGATCTTCGCCACTCGAATGTTTACAGATGACTGCATGGGATAAATCTTTTCTGTATTACTGATTTTAAATTAAGTAGGAGAGTTCACCCTGTGTTATTACAACAGTTTGATGTTTGAACCTCTCAAGAATCACACTTATTGTTTTTGCCATGTTTTACCATATCATTCAAAGATTGGGAGGGTTCCACCCATGGAAATGTTCAGTGTGTGCCCCGTTTTACTTTTGTTAACATGTGGTTTGGATTTTGTTCCATTATCGAACCCAATAGCAGGGAAATAAAACAAAACTGTCTGCTGAGTTTTGCAGTCTGACTTTGATTTCCCTTCCTGTTATTTAAGAGACCAATGTCAAGATGTTGAATTAGGCGGCAAAAGACAGTCAGATAATTTACAAAGGGGTTCATTGTAAATCTATACTTCAGCCCAAATACTAGTTTCCACCTTTCCCTTTAGCTTCCTTTGCCTGTACAGAAGTGAACTTTCCACTGGGAAAGAATCCAACTTTTTTAAAGATAAATAAGCCCTCCACCAAATTTAAAAATCTATCAGTTAACATGGAACAACCAAAGTCCAGCAGAGGCAACAAAACAAAGAATAAAAAGGGGTCAGACAAGAAAGGTAACTAAATCAAAATGGGGCGGTGCTGGAGAAGATAATGCATCACAATCCCAGCAGTACCCACCTATCTCCAAAGGTAGACATTGTGTGCACCCTTCTGAAGCAAACTAGGAAAAGCCTTGCTTTTATTTTTTTAAAACCAACCTACTTAGATAGGTTCCAACACATGTCTGGACCAGTAGGGAATTAAACCTGGAACTTTGGTCCCAGAAGTTGGAATGCTACTACTTTGCCGCAAGAGCCCTTATTTTCATGAGTCACTGATTTAAGCAATTCTCTTGCACTGCCCTCTAGGGGCAGCAGACAACACAGCTCTTTTCTGTGGAAACCACCACCAAATCACCCTTATTACGAACGGACAAAACAATGAACAAGTACCACCCACCATGGTGCAACAACAGCAAAATGGAAGGGTAGTTTTATAGAGAGGGAGCTAAATTAAAATGGAGTTGGAGGGGAAGAACCCAGGCAAGATATTTTCTAATCAGCATTAATGTACCAGGTCCAGAGACCCTTCTTTGGAACACTAGTTTTGAAGAAGGGTCACCAGCTATGCAATGATAATTCTGAAATCCTCTCTACAAATGCAGCCAGATTTGCTGAGATTTTCCAGTAATTCCTGTTTCTGTTTTGATTTTCAAAATTCACAGTTTTTTTTTCTTAGAGTCACAGAGATGTACAGCATGGAAACTGACCCTTCGGTCCAACCCAATCTAGTCCCACCTGTCAGCGCCCAGCCCATATCCCTCCAAACCCTTCCCATTCATATACCCCATCCAACTGCCTCTTAAATGTTGCAATTGTACCAGCCTCCACCACTTCCTGTGGCAGCTCATTCTATATACGTACCACCTTCTGTGTGAAAAGGTTGCCCGTTAAGTCTCTTTTATATCTTTCCCCTCTCACCCTAAACCTATGCCCTCCACTTCTGGACTCCCCGACTCCAGGGAAAATCATGTCCCTCATAATTTTGTAAACCTCCATAAGATCACCCCCTCAACCTCCAATGCTCCAGGGAAAACAGCCCCAGCCAGTTCAGCCTCTCCCTATAGCTCAAATCCTCCAACTCTGGCAACATCCTTGTAAATCTTTTCTGAATCCTTTCAAGTTTCACAACATCTTTCCTAAAGGAAGGAGACCAGAATTGCACGCAATATTCCAACAGTGGCCTAACCAATGTCCTGTACAGCCTCAACATGACTTCCTAACTCTTGTACTCAATACTCTGACCTACAAAGGAAAGCATACCAAAGGCCTTCTTCACTATCCTATCTACCCTCGACTCCACTTTTAAGGAGCTATGAACCTGCACTCCAAGGTCTCTTTGTTCAGCAACACTCCCTAGGACCTTACCATTAAGTAGAGTCTAGATTAGAGTGGTGCTGGAAAAGCACAGCAGTTCAGGCAGCATCTGAGGAGCAATAAAATCGACGTTTCGGGCAAAAGCCCTTCATCAGGAATACAGGCAGAGAGCCTGAAGCGTGGAGAGATAAATGAGAGGAGGGTGGGGGGTGGGGAGAAAGTTACCATTAAGTATATAAGTCCTACTAAGATTTGCTTTCCCAAAATGCAGCACCTTCCATTTATCTGAATTAAACTCCATCTGCCACTTCTCAGCCCATTGGCCCATCTGGTCAAGATCCTGTTGTAATCTGAGGTAAGCTTCTTAGCTGGCCACTACGCTTCCAATTTTGGTGTCATCTGCAAACTTACCAACTGTACCTCCTATGCTTACATCCAAATCATTTATGTGAATGACAAAATGTAGAGGGCCCAACACTGATCCTTGTGGCACTCCAGTGGTCACAGGCCTCCAGTCTGAAAAACAACCCTCCACTACCACCCTGTGTCTTCTACCTTTGAGCCAGTTCTGTACCCAAATGGCTAGTTATCCCTGTATTCTGTGAGATCTAACCTTGCTAACCAGTCTCCAATGGGAAACCTTGTCGAACACCTTACTGAAGTGCTGTGGTTCTGTTCGCCGAGCTGGAAGTTTTTTTTGCAAACGTTTCGTCCCCTGGCTAGGCTTGGGAGCCTCCTGCGAAGCGCTTCTTTGATGTTTCCTCCGGTGTTCATAGTGGTCTGTCCCTGCCGTTTCCGGTTGTCAGTTTCAGCTATCCGCTGTAGTGGTTGGTATATTGGGTCCAGGTCGAAAAAAACACATCGACAAATCTTCGCACAAACTTTGAACCTTACTGAAGTCCATGTACATCACATCTATCGCTCTGCCCTCATCAATGCTCTTTGTTACTTCTTCAAAAAAACTCAATCAAGTTTGTGAGACATGTTGTCCGATGCTCAAAGCCATGTTGACTAACCCTAATCAGTCCTTATCTTTCCAAATACATGTATATCCTGTCCCTCAGGATTCACTCCATCAATTTGCCCACCACCGACGTCAGGCTCACTGGTCTATAGTTCCCTGGCTTGTCTTTACCACCCTTCTTAAACAGTGGCACCACTCCAGTCTTCCGGCAGCTCACCTGTGACTATCGATGATGCAAATAATTCAGCAAGGGGCCCAGCAATCACTTCCCTCGCTTCCCACAGAGTTATAGGGTACACCTGATCAGGTCCTGGGGATTTATCCACCTTTGAGCATTTCAAGACATCCAACACTTCCTCCTCTGTAATATGAACATTTTGCAAGGTGTCACCATCTATTTCCCTACATTCTATATCTTCCATATCCTTTTCCACAGTAAATACTGATGCAAAATACTCATTTAGTATATCCCCCATTTTCTGCGGCTCTGCAAGAAGACCGCCTTGCTGATCTTTGAGGGGCCCTATTCTCACCCTCGTTACCCTTTTGTCCTTAATGTATTTGTACAAACCCTTTGGATTCTCCTTAATTCCATTTGCCAAAACTATCTCATGTCCCCTTTTTGCCCTCCTGACTTCCCTCTTAATTATACTCCTACTTCCTTTAAATTTTTCTAAGGATTCACTCGATCTGTCCTGTCTATATCTTACATATGCTTCCTTCTTTTTCTTAACCAAACCCACAATTTCTTTAGTCATCCAGCCTTCCCTTTCACCCTAACAGGAATATACTTTCTCTGGATTCTCGTTATCTCATTTCTGAAGATTCCCATTTTCCAGCCATTCCTTTACCTGTGAACATCTGCCCCCAATCAGCTTTCAAAACTTTTTGCCTAATACCATCAAAATTAGCCTTTTTCCAATTTAGAACTTCAACTTTTAGATCTGGTCTATCCTTTTCCATCACTATTTTAAATCTAATAGAATTATGGTCGCTGGCCCCAAAGTGCTCCCCCACTGACACCTCAGTCACCTGCCGTGCCTTATTTCTCAACAAATAAGGTCAAGTTTTGCACCTTCTCTAATAGGTACATCCACATACTGAATCAGAAAACTTTCTTGTACACACTTAACAAATTCCTCTCCATCTAAACCCTTAACACTATGGCAGTCCCAGTCTATGTTTGGAAAGTTAAAATCTCTTACCATCACCATTCTATTATTCTTACAGATAGCTGAGATCTCCTTACAAGTTTGTTTCTCAATTTCCCTCTGACTATTAGAGGGTTTATAATACAATCCCAATAAGGTGATCATCCCTTTCTTATTTCTCAGTTCCACCCAAATAACTTCCCTGGATGTATTTCCAGGAATATCCTCCCTCTGCACAGCTGTAATGCTATCCCTTATCAAAAATGCCACTCCCCCTCCTCTCTTGCCTTCCTTTCTATCCTTCCTGTAGCATTTGTATCCTGGAGCATTAAGCTGCCAGTCCTGCCCATCCCTGAGCCATGTTTCTGTAATTGCTATGATATCCCAGTCCCATGTTCCTAACCATGCCCTGAGTTCATCTGCCTTCCCCATTCGGCCCCTTGCATTGAAATAAATGCAATTTAATTTATGAGTGCTACCCTGACAGTTTGACTCTCTTCTGTTCTTAACTATACCAGTCTCAGATCAATCTCTTTCCTCACTATCTCCCTGGGTCCCACTCCCCAACCTTACTAGTTTAAATCCTCCCAAGGAGCTCGAACAAATCTCCCAGCCAATATATTAGTCCCCTTCCAATTTAGGTGCAATCTGTCCTTCTTGTACAGGTCACTTCTACCCCAAAAGAGATTCCAATGATCCAAAAATGTGAATTCTTCTCCCGTACACCAGCTCCTCAGCCATGCATTCGTCTGCTCTATCCTCCTATTCCTGCCCTCACTAGCCCGTAGCACCTGGAGTATTCTGGATATTACTGTTCTCGAGGACCTTATTTTTAACTTCCTGCCTAACTCTCTGTAATCTCCCTTCAGAATCTCAACCTTTTCCCTTTCCCATGACATTGGTTCCAATGTGGACAATGGCCTCTTGCTGGCCCCTCTCCCCTTGAGAATATTCTGCACTCTCTCTGAGACATCCTTGATCCTGGCACCAGGGAAGCAACATATCATTTTGATTTTTCGTTGCTGGCCACAGAAACATCTGTCTGTACCTCGGACTAGAGAATCCCCTCACACAATTGATGTCTTGGAACCTGACGTACCCCTCGTTGCATTAGAGCCAGTGTCAATACCAGAAACTTGGCTGTTCGCGCTATGTTCCCCTGAGAATCCGTCACTCCCTAATTAATTTGAAATATTCCAAAGGATGTCAATTCAAATTTATTAAAGGAATATCCAGGATATTAAAGGATATTAAGGAATAAGCAAGTATTTACTCTTTGGAATATGATGGCAAGCATCACACGTGATGTCAGATCAAAGTGATGCATGGAGGATTGGTGCCACTTATTATAGCCAAAGACAATGATATTTCAAGAAGTACTTAGTGGAGAAAATATTGTTTCTGTTTACTATAGAAAACCCTGAAATGATTCACATTAGTGAATAATACAAAACCTTACTGTCGGGAACTCCAAACTCATTTATATGATAGAATACTGCTATCACTCACTGGAGAGCATGCAGACACAATCAAATCTTTCTGAATAAGGAACAATCTGGTAGACTGACCTTGAAAACATGGAGGTATATCATTTCTTAAAACTCTGCTAATAAAAGGAATCTTAAGCCCCAGACTGAGTGTACATGTTTGAATTATTGAGTAATTTTCCTGTCACACTGATACAAAACTGAGGTCTGTAATTCCAGTGCTCAGGAAACTATCCTTGTAAGCTTCAGCTTTGACAAGAGTGTCTTTTGAAATACAATCTCAAACTTTAATTTGTTGTGGAAATTGGAAAGTTTCCCTTTTTTTAATCACTCAGCTCATGAGCAGAGAAAGTGATTCAACAGAATTATAATCTATTAATTTTGTTTTCCCCAGTGTGGTTGGTTGATCATAGTTGAAGTATGAATAAAACGGTAATGTTTAATTGTGTCTTTTTACAATGTGTAAAAGTTTTTATTAAAGATAACACATAAGTGCTCCAAGGACATGAGAAATATGTCCATGGTAGGTAACTATTCACCCAGCTTTATAACTCCTCTTATGGACCAGACCAGACCCCCTCAAAATATTTTAATAAAGTAGACTAGACCTGAACATTTTCTTATTTTAAAAGCGGATGTGAAGTGGGTATTCTAGGTGTGATGCAATTGGTCAAACCACATGGCTTTAAGCAAGACAAAATGTATTTAAACAGTACAACTGAAACACAAACAAAAGAAAGCAGAACTTAGAACACCTTAACAATTGAAAAACTTAACCAGCCGATACAGCAATTTAACTAATTAACTGTTCCAATATAGTAACATCCCATAAACATACCCCTTGGCAAAAAGGTAAATTCAAACACAGATTCTTACAGGCAGGAGGGAGCAACATCCAGAGAGAGATTTCAGAGAAAGTCAAAGGAATCCTTTACTGAAGCTTGCAACTCTTCTGGACTCACACATCTTGTGACTGCTACAGCAAAAGAACACGAGAAAAATCCTGAACTGGGAGAACTAGCCGCTCCCCATCCATTGTCAAACTGGTAAACTCCCTCTGCTTTTATGACCTCTCTTCAAAAAAAAGAACAGAATAACCTTTTTAAAGTGCCAGCATCATCACATACCTTCATTTTTCAAAGACACGCAATTGCTAGGAGAAATTACATCAGTTATTTTCAAGTGCGGATACATTTAAAATCACTTTTCTTTGAGTATGTGAGGAAAAGTTGTGGGATTTGTAAAAGGATAAGCGATACTACAGCAAGAAAGCAATACAAATAGCACAGTAAATGTTTGTCAGAATATATGTATGTTTGTGCATCATTCCCATGGAGATGATTCCTAAATATGCAACTTAGAAGAATTTGTTTTTCACATTCGGCGATTTTTTTCTGCAGATGTTATTTTCTTATTGTACCTATTGTATATAATCATCAGTGAAAAAAGTTTGGCATTTAGAGATTGCTACAAAATAACTTAGCTGTGTTGTTCAGCACATAGTAACTTATTACAGTATGATGCTGCAAAAGTATGATGTTTCACAGCTGTATATACTATAAGTGTCATTAAAATAAATGTTCTTTACAGCGCAAAGCTCCAAGAACAGTTTATGTTGGTGAACTTAAGAACTGTATTTACGAAATCATTATGGAATCTCCATGAAATTGAAAAAATGGAAACATCATTATTTGTATTTTACTTTTAGGTAGTTCTGATAACTGATATTCAATTAAGTATTTGGATCAGACAAAATTATAGTCAAAATTATTTCTGTTGTACACTAAAGTGTTAGTTTCTAAAATGTTAGATTTAAGATAAACATAATTTCTTTATAGTTATATCCTCATTTTTTTGTTATAGACATTTTATGATAGTTAATAAACTAGCAAAAGAGTCAACTGGCTGGGGTAGGGTTGATTAACATTTGATGGACTTTTTAACACCAGTTGCCAAATCTCATTCAGCATTTGCTGCACAGCACATTAGTATAAATTTTACCACCTTAATCCCATGGCAGGTTCTCATTATCTTCTTTCAAATAAACTGTAAACCAAATGTCTAATATCGCACAAGCATGAAAGTAAATTGTTTGTAAGATTGATAATGGTTGTTTCATGTCAAAATGTGGAGCTGGAAAAGCACAGCTGGCCAGGCAGCATCCGAGGAGCGGGCGAGTCGACGTTTCGAGCATACGCTCTTAATTACTTACTACTTAACAAATAAATCCATTTGTTTTTCATTATGACTTTTGTGTATTTACTTTGTTGATAGATCACTGGATTGTTTCACTGAGGACTTTGTGATTCCTTCTTTGTATCCCGATTCTTGAAATTGCCTTTGTTGTTCTTCCATCTCAGTTAGAGTTCATGTTACCAAGAGTACAACTTGCCCCCATATGAATGATTCAATTGCCAAAGCCAACTGAATTTAAAAGCCCTAACTAAAATTAACAACATATCGAAGATGGAGAAAAAAAAAAGCATGTTGGTGATATCTGTGAAATACTAATGATTAGCAACATGCAAAGTATAAATCTCACTGAACTGTATTTGTTTAAGTACGCACCCTCTTGAATACATTTTGAGCTATGCAGCATTCTAACCTTATAGACATTACACAACAGTAAACTGACATGACTGCAATTTAAATTAAAAGTGGAGGTTGTATGAATCACTTTAAATCACACTAATGTATGTTGATGAGTAGAATACTGTCTTTGGATTAGGAAATTAAAAATTACCATCTTCACCACTTAGTGTCTCTTAAATGAATTATGCAATAAAAGCAAAATGTTTTTATTTTCCCCAAAGCAGAAAGGGAGCTTGAGTTCAGATTTCATTAAGAGGTTATAAGCCTGGAATATTTGGTTGGTAATTTCTATGTCTTTTTCTGCAGCAGGTGCACCTATAGATTCCATAAGTAATGCATTTTTAAAAAAACACGAATTAGGGAATCATTTTTCCATATTTTCTCAAAGCGTATTTGTGTGTGTTAGCTAGCAAGGGGCATTGAGTTCAGATGAGTGAGCTGAGTCCACAGAAGCCAGGAAGCATGAATTCTACAAATAATTTCAGGTCAGCATATCCATTCAAGGGAGCTATTACAACCTATTCAATTAGGACCTTTCTGAAGCTTTATGATACTTCTGAATACAGAATTACACATGTCACCTGATTGTTGGCAATCATCTAATGCAACATATTAATATATTTTCTAATTAAAAGAATCTGTTTGAGAAGATTCTGTGTTAAATATGGTGTTTGTCTAAATGTACAAATATTGCATGGTATAACAAAAGACATTGACTGGAAATCCAACTCTGGGTCAGCTATTCTAGTTCAGGTTCTATAAACTACAGCTTTGAGTTTTTGAAAAGAAGACTTCCAAAAGTAAATAAGATTTCTGGTATACAGAGTACTTGATGCCTTCACATTTCTGTACAGCAGTAAGACTAGGATTTTGTATCAACAACACTTTGGAGTGCTAGGGAAATTCCATGAACAAAATATTTGCCACATCTTCCAGATTTGGTGGGGCAACCTGTGAATAAATGTTAGTATCCTTCTTGAAGCCATCTTCACAAGCTTTCAGGCAAAACCCTTGTAAAATTAAGATCAGTGGATTGGATACTGTGGCCAGGCAGCTGAAAAGCATCTCCCCGACAAGGCCCTGCTTTTTCAACTCTCAAATGATCAGTTTTCCAAGGGAAGGTAAAGAAAACATTTCAAATACACTCTGAAGGCTTTCTTTGAAGAGCAATAACTTTGGCATTAATGACTAGGATGTGCTTGCTACCAGCCATTCTAAATGGCTACAATTTATCCATAAAACAGCATCATGTTTTGAATCTCACGATCGTAATGTTGGGGCAGAGTAGTGACAGAGAAGAAAAAAGCTTCCATTCCAATTGCATTCCCTCATGAGATGTCATGCCACATTTGCCTAAAGATCTACATACTTACATGACCCGACCCCACAACTAGGAAACAAAATTATATATTTCCTAAGAAAATTACACAGTTCTGGACAATTAAACCAGACGGGACCAATACCCACGATTCTACGGACTACCAAAAATCCATAAACTAGGAGCCCCCCTCAGACCTATACTCTCACTACCCGGAACACCAACTTACAGACTGGCCAAAGAACTACACACAAGACTGAAATACCTAGTAGAAGAGTCACAGCACTCCATCCGCTCCACCCAGGAATTCCTAAAAATCATCAAAAACACCAAAATAGAGGAAGATGAAATAATGATCTCATTCGACGTAACAGCACTGTTCACCTCTATCAACATCGACCTGGCAAAGGAAACACTTACCATATTTTTAGAAGAGACCATCACACACACCCCAACCACCATCAATCACATTACCAACAAAAACATCATGAAGCTAGTGGACCTGTGCCTCACTACCCACTTCACCTTCAACAACATAATCTACAAATAAACCAACGGCACACCCAATGGGATCTCCGCTATCAGGATTCATAGCAGAAGTGGTAATGCAAAGACTAGAACAAACAGCCCTACCAACCATCAAACCAAAAATCTGGATCCGCTATGTAGATAACACCTTTGTCTTCACAAAACGAAACAAGATAGAAGAGACATTTAACATCATCAACAACACCCTCACAGGCATAAAGTTCACCAAGGAGGAAGAAACTGACAGCAAACTCGCATTCCTGGACATCACAGTCGAAAGAAAGGACAACGGAGAACTACAAACCTGCGTATACAGAAAACCAACAAACACTGACCAAATACTTAACTACACCAGCAACCATCCCAACACACACAAACAAAGCTGTATCAGAACACTATTCCAATGAGCCACCACACA
>NC_057721.1:32746718-32824244 GCF_004010195.1 Chiloscyllium plagiosum
CATAAACCCACCAACACTCTCAAACAAAAACTAACAAACTTAAAAGACCCAGTATATCCCATGGACAAAACCAACGTCATCTACAAAATTCCATGCAAGAACTGCCACAAACACTACATGGGACAAACAGGAAGAAAGTTAGCCACCAGGATACACGAACACCAGCTAGCCACAAAAAAAACACGACCCACTCTCCCTCGTAGCCCTACACATGGAGGAAAAAAGAACCACCATTTCGACTGGGACAACACATCTATCTTGGGACAGGCCAAGCAAAGACATGCCAGAGAATTCCTAGAGGCCTGGCACTCCAACCACAACGCCATAAACAAACACATAGATCTAGATACCATCTATCAACCCCTCAGGAAGCGAACAGGAAATGACATCACCACAAACCCCAGGAACCCCATCCAGGAGAAAGATATAAATAGAAAGCAGGAGACAACAGCTTCGCTTCACTTGGAGGTCGCCACTGATGATGTTACCTAGCCAGGTAATGAAACGTCTGGATATCAAACCTACAGCTCAGCGAGCAAACCTACACCCTACACTTACATGAGAATATACCTATTTAAATGAAGATCCAAGGCAGAAACTCATGACTCTGAGTGGCCATCATCCTCAAACTGTGAGACAGCTGAAGATGAAATAAACTTGGAAAATTATGTTATTTACATCATTTATGTATATTGTAATAAATAATCAAATTATTTGACATGATTGTAACCCCCCCCACAAAAATAAAATACAAAAGTATTTAATATTCTTCATGTCAAATTGATAAGGAACATTATGACTACAAAACACCAAACAGTAGCAGGTAGAAAATCAACCATAATCTCACATGGTTAGGGCCAATGAACAGACTTGCATTTGTAAAATTCAATTAGTATATTCCATTGCAAATTGGTTATTGCATTATGTTAGTCTATGCATTGGATACGGACGCTCAAAATTTAATGTCTGCTTCCTCAAAACTTGTCTCGATGATTCTATCACTGGAGTTGGTGCTTTTATCAAAAGTCTGGGAAGGTGATTTTGTAGCTTATGTAAGTAGAATATCCAGTGCTTAAAAGAAAATTGGACTTTCGGAGTCAGTATAAAAAATATACATGCAAGAAAATGGGAGATTTCTCATCTAGTGCTTCTTTTATAATACAACTGTAACTGTATTTAGGTTAGATGAAAATATTCATGGAATTATTTTCAAACAGGAACTTTCAGGTGATGGTTTTAATGTTTTAAAAAAGTGACTTTTGTCTGGGAAATAAGTAATTACTTGTGTAATACATGCTAACTGCTGGCAACTTTGTGGTTGTGTAATAAAAGCCCCTTCCGGTAATTATGCAAAAAGACTATTCAGATATAATCAGTAATAGTAGATCAACTGTACAAATTCCCCATTCACATTTGAAAGTTAGAACATTACAACCTGTAATGGATAGTCTATAATTGGTGTTTTAAAGTCTTTATAATTTCAGCAATTTCACCAGATAAAAACCTGCAGCATGAAGAAATTGGACAACATTGCAATGCTTCCATTGCTGGTCAGTGGGACAGGAGACTAAAACACTTGTTGTGTCAAGTGATGTGATATTGATTTTCTAATCTTTGCTGTGTCATGGTTGTGAATTAAGTAAGTTAAGTTAAAGTTTAAAGTGAAAGTTTTTGTGTTGTGGTTGCAAGAATGTCGAGAAATTTTCTTCAAGTATTGGTGATGGTTGGTTGTAGCAATAACCTCTTTAATCATTCACTTAAATAGTGCCATTAGACCATCTGCGATATGGATATAGAGAGTTCAAATGAAGTTATGACTTTGTAAACAGAGGCTTTCACTTAAAGTTATGTCTTTAAAAATGTATTCAGCTGTCTCTGTATGGATGCAATCATGTGGAGGTCAGGGGTAGTAGGTTCATATCACCATGAGAATAAGTGGCTCATTGGTAATGGGCTTGAAGTCAGAAACCTGGCAAAGTCAAATGGAAAGGACTCGGGGAGACCTGCCCAATGTTTTCACACAACTGAGTAGTTTTACCAGTATCAATGGGATAACAATGAAAGCTGTCAGAGTCCAAGTAGATCTGGCACTTGGGCCTATTTTGGTTAATCCAAGGTGTACAGAGTGGCTCTGGTAGCGATGACTACCTTTGCAACAACAATAATGCCTGCACTTCATAACTACCCCACTGTGTTGAAGACAGTGACCTGCTTGCCTAGCATCTTCACTTCCAACCCTGTCTATCCGTCTTTGAAGTCTTTGGCCATTGAGTTGACCTGACCTCTTGACTGCAGCATCTGCATTGGCCACAGCTAACAGACAGCTGCCATAGACTACCCACTACTGGCAATAGCAGGCACACCTCCTGCTTTTACTCAAGTGATAACCCTTACATCAACTGTGTAAATCCAGCTTTGTACCTCAGATACGTGGCCTCTCAGATTTCCAGTAAAACAGAAATGATACTTGGATATCCAATTTCAACAAATCAAGAGGAAAGAATGTGAAGAAAGAAACTGTACAAGATGCATTGCTTAAACTGTGAGAAACACTCATTGAATCTGGTAAGGAAGTATGAGTTTAATATGCTTAAATCCAGAAAAGAAATGCACCATGGTATTTTTGCAAATCCCCAATCACTTTCAATCTTAAATATAGGTCTCTTTTGTGTATTCAAAGACTCAAGTGACAACCAGATGAATTCTTAAATTGTTTCTGGTAGAAATAATTGGAAAATTGTTAATGTGTGGCTAAAATTGTACATTGTTTTTCTTTGCTTGAAAGTATATACAGATGCATTTCTGCTGTGTTTTCCTTGCAAGTTTACAATATTTGCCATGTAATGATATGTTAATGATATAGAAGATGGTATTAGTAATAACATTAGCAAATATGCTGATGATACTAAGCTGGGTGGCAGGGTGAAATGTGATGAGGATGTTAGGAGATTACAGGGTGATCTGGACAAGTTAGGTGAGTGGTCAGATGCATGGCAGATGCAGTTTAATGTGGATAAATGTATGGTTATCCACTTTGGTGGCAAGAACAGGAAGGCAGATTACTACCTAAATTGAATCAATTTAGGTGAAGGGGCAGTACAGAGAGATCTGGGTGTTCTTGTACACCAGTCAATGAAGGTAAGCATGCAGGTGCAGCAGGTAATGAAGAAGGCTAATAGCATGCTGGCCTTCATAACAAGAGGGATTGAGTATAGAAGCAAAGAGGTTCTTCTGCAGATGTACAGGGCCCTGGTGAGACCAACCTGAAGTACTGTGTGCAGTTCTGGTCTCCAAATTTGAGGAAAGACATTCTGGCTATTGAGGGAGTGCAGCGTAGGTTCACAAGGTCAATTCCTGGAATGGCGGGATTACCTTACACTGAAAGACTGGAGCAACTGGGCTTGTATACCCTTGAGTTTAGAAGACTGAGAGGGGATCTGATTGAGACATATAAGATTATTAAAGATTTGGACACGCTGGAGGCAGGAAACATGTTTCCGCTGATGGGTGAGTGCCGAACTAGAAGACACAGCTTAAAAATACGGGGTAGACCATTTAGGACAGAGATGAGGAGAAACTTCTTCACCCAGAGCGTGGTGGCTGTGTGGAATGCTCTGCCCCAGAGGGCAGTGGAGGCCCAGTCTCTGGATTCATTTAAGAAAGAGTTGGATAGAGCTCTCAAAGATTGTGGAATCAAGGGTTATGGAGATAAGGCAGGAACAGGATACTGATTAAGGATGATCAGCCAAAATCATATTGAATGGTGGTGCAGTCTCGAAGGGCAGAATGGCCTACCCCTGCAACTATTGTCTATTGTCTATTGTAATGAAGTACTCATTGAAGTATAAAGAATGATTCTGAAATATACTGTGCTAAATAGGGGAATCTTGATGATTACAGATCAATTTATAATCATGTCGAATTGTATCATTAAGCAAATTATTAGATCTTCTTTTATGAATTACACATTTGAAATTTATTTTGTCTTCTCTCCTTGTGTTTAATCTATATTGTCCTTTTCTGTGTATATGTTAGTCTAATTATGTTCCTTTAATATGAATATCAATATGTTTGTTTGTAATGTGACCCTTTCACTGAATTAAGTTAAACATCACACAACACCAGGTTATAGTCCAACAGGTTTAATTGGAAGCACACTAGCTTTCAGAGCATCGCTCCTTCATCAGGTGATTGTCACAACCACCTGATGAAGGAGCGTCGCTCCGAAAGCTAGTGTTCTTCCAATTAAACCTGTTGGACTATAATCTGGTGTTGAGTGATTTTTTAACTTTGTACACCCCAGTCCAACACCGGCATCTCCAAATCACTTTCACTTAATGGTTGTGATAAAATCTTAGAAGAGACTGCTTTTTTATTAGAACCCCAAATAAAAGACACTTGTGATTAGAATGAAGTTATAAGGTTCACAATTTAAATTAAAAAAAATAAGATATGCAAATCACATCACTTGAATACTAATTAGGTATTATGAATAGTAAGTTATTATTAAAGATATTAAAAGCACAATGTACACAGTTACTTTAAATAAAACTTCCTAACTCATCTTTCCTTCTAAGCCTAGCTGACTTATACTCCCACATAATGCCAGTCAGATACTTATCAGAAATTGGAAGATCAACAACTAGTCCTGAGTACAGGCTCAAAGATTTATATAAAGGTCATCTTTACAAATATTTTCCAAATGTTCCACAGTTATTAGCTTCCTGTTCAACATGGGTGTTCAGAGCTCATAAGCATAGACATCTCAGGTCAGAACTCTCCTGCTGTAATATTACTTAACTCGGGGTCATATATGGAAAATTCTCCCCGTCTTCTCAGCTTGTTTATCCCAGATGTTCAACTCACTCTTCAAAGTTCTTCAGTAAATAAAAGGTTTAAATTTTTAAAGTCAGCCCACAACTGAACCCTGCCTGAGAGATATGACTATTGGAAAAGCTTATTTTACATGAAAACTAACCAGAGGCATACCCATATTACACACACCCCAATAACTTTTTTCTGTTTTTAACTCCCAGGCAACTTGACTACATTATCAGTTCCTGAAAGTAAGATCTTCTTTAAACCAGAAATAATCTCCAAACAAAACCAAGTTGTTCAAAGGACCATAACCTCAACATGAAATGTAGCGGGGTTATTCCATCTAAAGCGTATAGCCTCTTACAGTAGCATTCCAGCTAAATCATAAATGTAGGATTCCAACCTCAGCCCAGACACTTCAGGGATTTGACACTGCAGCACCAGCCCCAGACGTTAGCGAAAATATAAGTTGTGAGCAGATGCTTGATGAAACTCAGCTGAATTTATGTTTGGCATTTAATGGGATATTCTCTGAAGTTGAATTGTTTGTCCAGCTGCTTGGACATGTTTGGGTCATCCCAACTCATCTGTATTTATTCTAATAGTATGTCAATCACTCCATTTGAAAATATGTGCACTCTGATAACTCTGTTTATGCAGACTTTTGGCAAACTCTTTGCAAGCTGACTGATGTTATAGTGGATGAAGATAAATGCTTGGAAGAGTGGGAATGTAGATGAAACTTCTATCATCACTTGCACCTTGTAATGTTGATCATACTGATCCTTTTTCCAATAATCTTATCAATGGTGGTCTTGGATTTTACTGAGGTCTTCCAAGATGGTCTACGTAAATGGAACACACACCCTGTATTATTTGTAATGCACAACTCCAGAGAGTTTTGTCCATAGGTTCAGAAATATAGCTGACTCCTACTGAACATCCATTGTCAAGTTTTATTTTTCACTTTATATGCAAGAAGAAATAAAGGTAGGAAACAAAAGGATCCACTCAAAAGAATGTTGCAAAAATAATGGAAAGGAAACGTTTTTAAAAATGTTTGTTTTAAAATTTCCACCAATCATTTGTAGCTGAAGGAATAAGAGGATATATCACCATAAGGTCTTTACAGAAAATGTGCATTTCTTAGTTAACAAGCTAAATTGTTATTTAGTGGCAAAAAGTCGGACCATATTATTATTCAGTGGTAATAATTAGAAATCTCGGGAACAATACAGAATAAATCTGTTCCCGATAAAGGATCATATGGCACTGTTTCCACCTTCAGACTACAAGTGACTTAAAGAGAAAAGAATGAGCTTAATGTAACATGAGTATTAACTTGTTCAAAACCATTATCTTATACAATATCTCTAACTGAAACTCCAGATACATATAGTTAACTGTGTGTCTGCCCATGTCTGAAGTTGCTGCACTTTTTGTGTTTAAATAATGGTGAAGGCTTTTAGCGTTTTTGAAAGTTTTGACAACACATTATGCTCCAAAATTTATTTTACGCTAGTTTCAGACTAAAAATGGAAATTGATTTACTTTGTGCCTATTTTAAAGCTTCTCCATGCCTACTCCCATTAAATGCAGGAGTGTTCAACCTGTCATCTGTGGCCTTCAAGATGTCCTGGAGAATTTTTGAATAGTTATCAAAATAACCATAGAACATGTACAATTTATATACTCCCTGAACTCATAAATTAGCTACTTATTTTGAGGAAGAATTAAGCACATTTGTCTGAATAACTTTGGCTAACTAAATAGAATCACTGCATTCTGAAGGTAATTAGCTCTGTGAAGTGCCAACCAGAAACCAACCGTAGCATATCATCTAAATGATTGACAATGTTTCAAACAACTAATTGGCCAGGTATACAAAATTCTAGAAAACATCCAAAACGATGTTTTTCTATTCTATCAGCATTCCGTAAAGACCACTCCCTCCGTGACTCCCTCGTCAGATCCACACCCCCCACCAACCCAACCTCCACTCCCGGCACCTTCCCCTGCAACCGCAGGAGGTGCAAGACTTGCGCCCACACCTCCCCCCTCACCTCCCTCCAAGGCCCCAAAGGAAACTTCCATACCCGCCACAGATTCACCTGCACCTCCACACAATCATCTATTGCATCCTCTGCACCCGACGTGGCCTCCTCTATATTGGGGAGACAGGCAGGCTACTTGCGGAGCGTTTCAGAGAACACCTCTGGGACACCCGGACCAACCAACCCAACCACCCTGAGGCTCAACATTTCAATTCCCCCTCCCACTCCACCAAGGATATGCAGGTCTTTGGACTCCTCCATCACCTGACCACAGGAAGAGTGCCTCATCTTCCGCCTAGGAACCCTCCAACCACAAGGGATGAACTCAGATTCCATCAGTCCCCTCATTTCCCCTCCCCCCACCTTGTCCCAGTCAAATCCATCGAATTCAGCACCGCCTTCCTAACCTGCAATCTTCTTCCTAACTTCTCCGCCCCCACCCCAGTCTGACCTATCACCAGCCCTTCTTCAGGAATGAGGAAGGTTTGTCCAGCAGGCTAAGATAAAAGGTAGGGAGGTGGGACTTGGGGGAGGGGCGTCGGAAATGTGATAGGTGGAAAGAGGTCAAGGTGAGGGTGATAGGTGAGACTGGGGTGGGGGCGGAGAGGTCTGGAAGAAGATTGCAGGTTAGGAAGGCGGTGCTGAATTTGATGGATTTGACTGAGACAGGCTGGGGGGAGGGGAAATGAGGAAACTGGTGAAATCTGAGTTCATCCCTTGTGGTTGGAGGGTTCCCACCCCAGTCTGACCTATCACCCTCACCTTGACCTCTTTCCACCTATCACATTTCCGACGCCCCTCCCCCAAGTCCTTCCTCCCTACCTTTTATCTTAGCCTGCTGGACAAACTTTCCTCATTCCTGAAGAAGGGCTTATGCCCGAAACGTCGATTCTCCTGTTCCCTGGATGCTGCCTGACCTGCTGACCATAGTGTTTGGTGCACTAGTTAGGGGTAAATATAGGGTGGGGGAATGGGTCTGGGTGGGTTACTCTTCGGAGGGTCGGTGTGGACCTGTTGGCCTGAAGGGCCTGTTTCATTACTGTAGGGAATCTAATCTAATTTTCTGATCAGCAAGATGTAACAATAAATGATGTGTCACAGGGATGAGTGCTGGGTCCTTAGCGATATGAAAAAAAATATAAGTTGGATGAAAGGACCAAAGGTGTTGTTGCTAAATTTGCTAATGAGACAAAGATAAGTCAAAAAGTAAGTTGTGAAGAATGCATAAAGAAGCTCTAAATTTATATAAAGAGGTTGAGTCGGAAAAGATGTGGTGAATGGAATATAAGGTGGAAAAATGTAAAATTGTTCATGCCAGCAGACAGAATAAAAACAGGCATTTTCTAAATGGTGAGGAAAGTGTAGAGCTCAGACACAGGTAGATCTTGTGTTGCTCATGCATGAATTTTTTATATTTCTTCTCATGAGTCACAAAAGGTTAGTATATAGGTAGAGTAAGTAATTACAGCTGCTAATAGAATGTCATTTTTATACTAAGGCAAATCAAATAGAAGGCTAGGAAAGTTATTCTTCAGTTATGTCAAGCATTGGTGAGACTACATTTTTTAAATGTGCCAGAAGTTGCTTGGAGATGGTTCACCAGATTGACCTGAAATGAGCAGGTTGGCTTATGAGTAAAGGTTGGATAGATTCAAGTTTGAGCTGCTGGAATTTACAAAGGTAAGAGGCTACCTGATTAAAACACACATGAATCTCAGGGGTCTTCACAAGGCAGAGGAGAAATCGTTTCTGAAAGAAGGTTGGGTGCCTTTGGAACTCTTTTTCTCATGAAGTGTTGAAGCAGTGGTAAATAGATTCTTGACAAGGAAAGAGTGAACACTGATTGAGGTTATTCAGGAATGTGGATTAATCACATCAATCATGATCTTATTGAATAGCAGACAAGGTTTGAGCAGTTGAACGCCCTACTCTTGATTCTAATGTGGGTGTACAAAAGTGATGAGAACCCTCTGCTGGTGTTATATGATAGTTATGGAAATACATAATTTACTGACATATGCTAATTGTTTAGTTGTCACTTTAAGACTTTACACAAGCAGGATACTGAAATATAAGCAATATTTTGTATCAAGTCAAGCTTTTGGATGTTTAATTTAGCTCATAAGTCATACCCTATAAAGAGTGCTCCATACTGTGAATTTGAACTGATTCTGTGACATGTTAGCTATTTGTTCAGAACTAACTGTTATCATACTCCCTGAATCTAAAGGTTTCAGGTCAGTTAGTGGGACTAATGAGACAATTTAACTGCACAGATTTTTCTTTGTAAACAGAGCCTCAGGTCTTGCAGATTCATTGATAGGAAATTTGAATGCTATTTGATGTGTTATAGAAAAACGGTGGCACAGTGGTTAGCACTGCTGCCTCACAACGCCAGAGACCCAGGTTCAATTCCCGCCTCAGGCGGGGCGGTGTGGACTTGTTGGGCCGAAGGGCCTGTTTCCACACTGTAAGTAATCTAATCTAATCTAAGTAATCTAATCTAATCTAAAAAAATACAACAAGTTATATTTACTGTGAAATGATTAATTTATCTTTCTTAAAACATGAAACAGAACAATAGAGCACAGGAACGGGCCCTTTGGCCCACGATATTGTGCCAAACATGACGCCAAATGAAACTATTCCCTTCTGCTTGCCATTGATTCATATCCCTCCATTCCTTGCATATTCATGTGCTTATCTAAAAGTCCCTTAAATGCCCTTACCATATTTGCTTCCACCACCACCCCGGCAGCGTGTTTCAGACTCCTGCCACTCACTGTGTAAAACACTTGCCCCTCACATCTCCTTTGAACTTCCCCCCCCCCCCCAACCTTAAATACATCTCCCCTAGTTTTAGACATTTCAACTCTGGGAAAACGATTCTGACCATCAACCCTATCTATGCATCTCAAATTTTATAGACTTCTATCTGGTCTCCCCCTCAGTCTCTACCATTCAAGAGAAAATAACCTGTGTTTTTCTAGCCTTTTCTTAAAACTCATACCCTATAATCCAGTCAGTATCCTGGTAAATCTCTCCTGTGCCTTCTCCAAACCTTCAACATGCTTCCTGTAATGTGATGACTGGAAAATGAACACAAAACTCTAAGTGTGACCAAACCAAAGTCTTATAAAGCTGCAACATGACATCCTGACTCTTGTACTCAGTTCCCTGACCAATAAAGTCAAGCATGCCATATGCCTTCTTTACCACCCTATCTACTTGTATGGCCACTTTCCGGGAGCTATTGACTTGAACCCCAAGGTCCTTCTGTATGTCAATGCTATTCAGAGTCCTGCCACCAACTGAATACTTTCCCTTAACATTTGATCTCCCAAAGTGCAGCACCTCACACTTACCCAGATTAAACTTCATCTGCCATTTCTCAGCCCATATTTGCAACTGATCTATATCCTGCTGTATCCTTTGACAACTTTCTACACTATCCACAACTTCACCAATCTTTGTATCATCTGCTAACTTACTAACTCACCCATCTACATTTTATCCAAGTCATTTATACATGTATCACAAACAGCAGAGGTCTCAGTATGGATTCCTGCAGAATACCACTAGTCACAGAACTCCAGCCTGAAAAACACCTTCCACCACTACCCTCTGCCTTCTATGGACAAGCCAATCCTGAATCCAAGTCACCATGGACCCCATGCATTTTAATTTTCTGGATGAGCCTACCATGAGGAACTTATCAAAAGCCTTAGTAAAATCCATGTTGACAACATCCACTGCTCTATTCTCATTGATCATGTTTATCACCTCCTTGAAAAATTCAACCAAGTTAGTAAGACATGATCTGCCCTGCACAAAATTATGCTGACTGTCCCAAATTAAGTCATCCTTTTCCAAATGTGTGAAAATCATAACCCTAAGAATTTTCTCAAATAGCTTCCCAAACACCAGTGTGAGACTCACTTGTCTGTAGTTTCCTGGATTATCGCTATTTCTCTTCTTGAACAGCAGAACAACATTATCTCTTGTCTGAAATCCATCACTATTTTTTTGGAAATTCTGTTCTTTCCAATCATTAGAAGGAGAAACAAAAACTGAAATTGCTAGAAAATCTCTGGCAGCATCTATGGAGAGAAATCAGAGTTAACATTTTGGGTCCAGAAACCCTTCTTCAAAACTTAATTATTTATTTTCCAACAATTTCTGCTTTTGTTTTTGACTTCCAACATCCATAGTTCTTTTGTTTTGTTTTGGGAAGGAGGTGGAAGTGAGCTGTGCAGAGCTTGGGAACTGTGAGCTTAGAGACAGTGGGGGAGAAATCACTAGATGAAATGAGATTATTGGCTGTTGTGAACATGGTAGTCTGATGTTCCGCAGTGAGATCATTATCCAGGGGGAGATAGGAGGAGAGGTGCAGCTCAGCCTTTACAATGCAGAGGTATGTCTGCCAGACAACAACAGGACTACTCTTGCAAGCAGGTTAGGAAGTTAGGTTGGAATGGGTGAAGTTGAGTTGGTGGGGTGGGGGGTGGGGGGGGTGTTGGGGGGTGGGGGGAGGTTATGCAGAGAAATTGAGATGACCAATTACTGTTCTGGAGAAGAGTTAACTGAAATGTTAACTCTGATTTTTCCCACAGATGTTCCCAGACCTGCTGAGGTTTTCCAGCAATTTGTGTTTTTGTTTCTGATTTACAGCATCCGCAGTTCTTTCGGATTTTATCTTTTAGAAATTTCCTCACCTCCCCCCGAATGTGAGAAAAGCTGAACATCACCGCCCCAGGCCATGTGGAAAGTTTGCACAACCCTGTGCAGGAGAAAGCTCATACGAATTACAGCTGTCAAACATAATACTGTAAAATATGTGTGAAAGCAGGCTATTTGACATATTGAGTCCACACCAATGCTCTGAAGAGAATCCCACCCAGAACCACACCCCCTATCCTAGCCCTGTAACTCTACATTTTCCATGGCTAATCCAACTAGCCTGCACATCCCTAGGCATGTATACATGTTTCGACTGTGGGAGGAAACCAAAACACCTGGAGGAGACCCATGCAGACAAGGGGAGAGCATGCAAAGTCCACACAGACTGTCACCCGAAGGTGGAATTGAACCTGGATCCCTGTGAGACAGCACTGCTAACCACCATGCTTCCCCAAAGCAGCTATTAGCACACTCAGCAAGTGATGATCTATCACAGAATTACATTCAACAATAAACAATCTGTTTTGATTTTGCAAGCACAGGCAGGTTGAGTAGAGACATACAGCTCATTTATGCTTGCTAAAAGTGATGTATGTTCATATGGAGGATCACATTCTCCACAAACAAAATACATTCAGCCTTGCACATTTTTGGAATTGCTCTGGAATTTTAGAGAGGATGTAATTTCTTTCTTCATGGCAATGTCTCTGTTAATCAGAGTGAACCTGGCAACCAATCAGCATATTTTTGCTTGTTGTATATTTTGTTGTAATTGATTGAAATTAGGCATTCTTACATTATTTGCTGATGTGTGCAAAATGTGAAACTCAATAACATGTCTCTCTTTTCAGGAAGACTAAAAGCAAGACAATGGGTATTGATATGTTGGAATAAAAATCCAATTAATGGAACATTTTATGGACAGATCATAGTTTTATCCAAAATAATGAATTCTGAATATTTTACAATTTGCTTTCTGATAATTGGAATGCATCAGTCCACAAATATTCAAATACTTAATGAGTCTTGGATGTGTACTCAAGAGTGAAGATTGTGACAGACTTTAGAAGGTCATAGACAGACTGGTGAAAGGGAGTCTTGGCACATGCAAGTTAATGTAGAAAAATGTGTGACTTTTTTGTTGGAAGGATGAACTGAAGCAATATAAATTAAATAACTTTCAGATAAATTTGTATGCAAATTTTTGGTGTGGAAAGCCATTGTTCTAAGGCTATTAAAAATACATAAGTGATCCTTAGGTTTATAAACAGACAGAAATTACAAAGTTTATTATCAAACTATAGTTAATCAGTGTTTACGATTTTAGAGGGTTATGGTGTTCCCATAGTAAGGTTGTTCTTTGAATAGGGTCGGAGGATGTTAAGGGTTTAGAGAAATTACAGAGAAAGTTTTTTTGGAATGGTGACTAGAGACTTGAGAGGGAGGTTACTATGATTACATTTGAGAAGATTCATGGGATGCTTAATAGTGGTATTCAACATCATGTCTGCAGCTTTTTTCTATATTAAATAAGGATAAATTGTTTCTAGTGACAAAAGAGCATGTGCTCATTGCAAACATTTCAGATAGTTGGCAAAAGAACCAAGGGGTGAGAAGAGAAATGATTTTGCACAACCAGCTATAGTCTGGAATGTGCTGCCTGAAAATGTGGCAGAAACAGATCTGAAAACTTTCAAAAGCAGTTGGATGAATAATTAAACTTGCGACATTTCGATTGCTGTGAGGAAAGGGCAGAGGAATGGGACTAATTGGGTTGCTCTTTCCAAGAGATGGTGCAGGCACAATGGGACAAATGACCTCCTTCTGAGATTTTTTATATGGGTTCAGAAGATAAGTGTCATTGATGAGCCCGCCATCTGTTGCTCATCCCCAGTTGCTCTTGAAGTAGCTCTTAAACTACTGTGTTATTGTTGTTATGATAATGGTAAACATGGAGTAGCCTCCATTATCTTATTTTAGTACGACAACTTCATGCACTAAAATGATTTTTAAAGAGTGCAAATACTTACTCAAATGGCTGTAGAAATCCCAAATTGAGGCAAATCCAGGGAACTCAAGTGGAATACTCTATACCATCTGAACTTACATTGCCACTTCATCTGAAGGCAATAAAACTAGCCATCTAATCAGTGTCAAGGAAGTTTAATTCTATTAAATTCACACTTGCATATTCAACACATACACTAGAGCATGAAAGGTTGTCTTTGAAGAGTGAGATGCTGCATTTTGGGAAAGCAAATCTTAGCAGGACGTATACATTAAATGGTAAGGTCCTAGGGAGTGTTGCTGAACAAAGAATGCAGGTTCATAATCGCAGGTAGGTAGGATTGTGAAGAAGGCATTTGGCATGCTTTCCTTTATTGGTCAGAGTATTGAGTACAGGAGCTGGGAGGTCATGTTGCGGCTGTACAGGGCATTGGTTAGGCCACTGTTGGAGTATTGCATGCAATTCTGGTCTCCTTCCTATCGGAAGGATGTTGTGAAACTTAAAAGGGTTCAGAAAAGATTTACAAGGATATTGCCAGAGTTGGAGGATTTGAGCGATAGGAAGAGGTTGAACAGGCTGTGACTGTTTTCCCTGAGGCTGATGGGTGACCTTATAGAGGTTTACAAAATTATGAGGGGCATGGATAGGGTAAATAGGCAAAGTCTTTTCCCTGCAGTGGGGGAGTCCAGAACTCGAGGGCATAGGTTTAGGGTGAGAGGGGAAAGATATAAAAGAGACCTATGGGGCAACTATTTCACGAAGAGGGTGGTACGTATATGGAATGAGCTGCCAAAGGAAGTGGTGGAGGCTGGTACAATAGCAACATTTAAGAGACATTTGGAGGCTATATGAATAGGAAGGGTTTGGAGGGCTATGGGCCGGGTGCTGGCAGGTGGGACTAGATTGGGTTGGGATATCTGTTTGGCATGGATGGGTTGGACCGAAGGGTCTGTTTCCATGCTGTACATCTCTATGACTCTATAAGTAATCAGCTTGGAAAGACGATTGACTTAGATTTGAAAATATCTAAACAAACTGTCTGCCTCTCTCTCTGTCTGCCTGTTTGTGTCTCATTTTCTTTCCAATCTTTCTTATTATCTGTCAAAAGCAGAATAGGAAAACAACTGGTGGTCAGTGGGTGGCATGGTGGCACAGTGGTTAGCACTGCTGCCTCACAGTGCCAGAGACCCAGATTCAGGCAACTGTCTGTGTGGGGTTTGCACATTGATGACTAGATGACTAGATTCCCTATAGTATAGAATCAGGCCCTTCAGCCCAAGTCCACACCGACCCTCCGAAGAGTAACCCACCCATTCTCCTACCTTATATTTACCCCTGACTAATGTACCTAACACCATGGGCAATTTAGCATGGCCAATTCACCTGACCTGCACATCTTTGGATTGTGGGAGGAAACCGGAGCATCCGGAGGAAACCCACACAGACACAGGGAGAATGTGCAAACTAAACACAGGCAGTCAGCCAAGGCAGGAATTGAACCCAGATTCCTGGCGCTGTGAGGCAGCAGTGCTAATCATTGAGTCACCGTGCCGCCCAATTCAGAACAGTGTTGAGGTGATGACACAGAGCTGCTCAACACCAGGGTGAAGGAGGAATAAGTCGGTGGTGAAGCTATTTGTTGTTACCATGACTTACATGTCATTGAGGACCAGGCGAAGGATGGTGATAAAGATCATGGTACAACTAAAGTGGAGAAGAATGCTCCACAAATGCTTCCCAATGGATGGAATCAAAGGCCTTTGTAAAGTCCAAGAAGGCCATCTGGAGGGGTAGGATCTTTTCTCTGCTTTTCTGCAGCTTACACGCAGTGAAAATTATGTCCACTGTGTCCCTCTCTGGCCGAAAGCCACGCTGAGACTCCAGGAGGAGTTCCTCAACCACAGGGAGTAGACAATTGAGGACCATGCCAATGACTTTACCAACAGTTGACATCAGGGATAGTCCCTCATTGTCTGACATGTTCCCTTTTTTGAAGATACTCACAACTGCGGCATCTGGGAGCTCTCGAGATACTCTTCTCCTTCCAGATAAGGCACACAGGGGCATGTAGCTGCACAGGGTACTCTGTGCCTCCACGCTTGAATGCCTCAGCTTCTTCACATGCTCCTGCTGCCTTCATTTTAATCTAGCGGACGATTTCATCCAAGGCTTAGGTTTTGCGGAGCTCACAGTGTGTAACATGCTGTGGGACGCATTCAAAAATTTAGACATGCACATTCTCCCCGTGTCTGTGTGGGTTTCCTCCAGGTGCTCCGGTTTCCTCCCACAGTTCAAAAATGTGCAGGTCAGGTGAATTGGCCATGCTAAATTGCCCGTAGTGTTAGGTGAAGGGGTAAATGTAGGGGAATGGGTCTAGATGGGTTGCTCTTCGGAGGGTCGGTATGGACTTATTGAGCTGAAGGGCCTGTTTCCACACTGTAAGTAATCTAAAAATCACCACGCACAAAATAATCTCCAGAATTCTACAAATTTCACTACTACTCAGGAAACAAGCCAACAGCTAAACAGCTGTGAGTTATGGTTTTACTTTACCAACACTAGGCCTTTAAGATCTTTTAAACAACTCTTATCTTTTATGGAGATGAAGCTGCAAACACCTTCACCCCATTTTTCTTTTGAAGTGAATTACTTGAGTTTGTCTGTGTGTGTCACTTTTTTGCGGGATAGTAAGTAATAAAATTCCTTTCTTTTACTCAAGAAAGCCTTGACAATTGGCATCCTCATTTTCTAGCAAATTAGGTTTTCACTGATGCGTGATTTAAAAAAAGGAAATAAAGATGTTTGTTGTAACCAACCAATAGGAGTTAAAAAGTGGACAGTTGATTTCTCTCTACTCACATGGTCATAACAATAGCATAACAACAGTGTTGGAAGGGAATGCCAAGATTTTGAACCAGTGACAGTGAGGGAACAGCAGTATAGTTTGACATTGGAATGGTGAATCACCATATGTCTGCTATCATTGTCCTTTAAAGTGATGGAGGTGCAGCTGAAAAAGCCTTGGTGAGTAGCAGTACTTATTTTATATGGTGCACACTACTGGCTTTGTGTGCTAATCAGTTGCGGGAGTGAATATTTAAGTTGATGGGTGGATTGTCAGTCTAACAGGCTGGATAGTGGCATATTTCTTGAAATTTGTTGAAACAGTACTCATATAAGCAAGCAGAGGGTATTCTATCACACATCAGTTTGTGCCTTTTGGTGGTGAACAGTCTTTCAGAGATATGGATGCAAGTTGCATGCTGCAGAAATATCAGTCTCTGACCTGTTCTTGTACTCACAAAACATATGTTGCTGGTTGGTGGTCATTAGGTTTGTGGTCATTAATAAAGTTGATATTGAAAGATTGAATGATGGTAATTTTATTAAGGGGGAGTAGTATTGCTGGAGATGGTCTTTGTCCAATACTTGTGTGACATAAATGTTGATATTATATAAGCATGCAGATGGGATTATCTAACAAATAGAAAACAGAGAATAAGGGGCATTTTCAGGGATCAGTGCTGGGACCACAATTATTTACAACATATATTAATGGCAAGTGGTGAGGATGACACAAAAAGTCTATACAGGTTAAGCAACTGGGCAAAAATGTGGCAGAGGCAATATAATGTGGGAACATGTGAGATTAAGCACTTTGGCAGAAAGAATACAGGAGTTAAATACTATAATGCACTTGCGAGGATTTGCGAATCTTTGTGCATAAATCTCAAAATGCTAGGCAAAATGCTTCCAAGTTCTGCAGGTGATAGAGAAGGCAATATTATTGGCCTTTATTTCAAAGGGACAGGAGTATAAAAATAGGGAGGTCTTGCTAAAGTTTCCAAAGACACGAGTCAGACTCCAGCTGGAATTCTTGCATATCATAATATATGAACTGTGCATCTCTCCTGAACAGCAAAATGACCAAATGATATACTTAGGATCACAACTGCATTTGTAATGCACACACAGAGAATCTGTGACTCACAGTCAATTGTAAATTGCAGGAATGCTCCTTGTAGTTCTATCAGTGTAGTATGGGCTCATGTTAACCTCACCTCATTTTCACCTCATCATCCAAAGCTACATCACCATTCAAACTCACACACAATTCAGCCTTTAAGTAGAATTCCACAGAGCCAATGTTCCTTTGGATGATGAGTTGTACGTATGTTTGGCATCCAGAGTTTGCTTGCCAAATTCAAAAGAGGCACGGATCAGAAACAGTAAGATCTGTGCAGTTGGTACATGCTCCCCTGGCTGTTTGTTCAAAAGTCAAGAGCAACTCCATATCTCTGTTTGGAAGGGGGTTAAAAATTATTCATTGCCATCCTGTTCACTGCTGTCCAATGATACTATTTGCATATGTAATTCTGTGAATGTCAAGAATGAGTAGCACTTCCCTACTACTGAATAAACTGTGAATACTCACTTCCTTGGTTTGCTAGAGGTAAAAGTGTGTTGGATTTACACTTCTGCTAGTGGCACCAACTTACAGAGAAAAGAACATTTGGCACAATAAAGTGCCATTTGACAAATTGACAGTCATTTGGAGCTTTCTTCCTTAAAGCATGCAATGACTGTTAAAATACAAGCAAAGACTTTGAAAATTTCATTGAAGAGTTAGTTTCAAAATGAGAACACAGTTTTGAGTCGATGATAAAGGCAATACTAAATTATTAATATATGAAGCTTAAAAAGGACATATTTGAAAATAAACATTTCAGCATTCAAGTTAAGCTTACAGGAGAAGCTTGCTCCTTTTAAGATAATATTGTAAATATCATCTGTAGAAATCTAAGCACTTTCAATATTTAAACTAGAGCAATAATTGTCCAGGTGAAATGTTGCAAATGTAAGTGTGTCATGAAACCTTCCGCTTACATTTCTTCAACTTCCATAAAATGGTGCCATTGCATTGATTGCAGAAGTAACACTCCCAATCTGGCCCCCACCATTTTCTTGTGGCTCAGGATAATAGGATAGGAAGTATTTCACGCTCTGAACAAATTTGCGTCACTCATTTTTCTGAAACCTGACTCTTAGGCTTTAGGCACATGAGAAAAATGTGCTTTTCTGAAGTACTTTGAAGAGGTCTGGTACCTTTTTGGAGAGGTCAGGGACATTTTTGGGATTGATTAATGTTGCATATAAAGTGGGGTAAGCTCCATGGAATTGTGAAGCTGGCAAATCATTTAAATCCCCTGACCTTTAGATCATGAAGGAAAAAGCCTGCAATGATGAGCAGTTGAAAAAAATCCGTAAAAATTCAATTTCAGTAGACAGAAATTTAAGGACTATTGTTATGGGATTAGATGATCACAGTAGGATGAGGGGTGGGGGAAGGCAGTAAGCTCATAGTTGAATTCACATTTAGAAATGCATAAAAACGGAGCTTTATTTCACATGGGGCTATGAATACAGATGTTTGTTTTCATTAAAAAATAAATACTTCATAAGATATAAATGTATTAGATGGGCTTTTGTCACAGAAATTTTATTTCATATCTCTGGTATATACTTAAAACTTAATTTTATTTCACCTCAGTGGCTCTTGAGGAGTTTGCATGATAGAATATGGTAGGTGAGGTGCCAGTACAGTATGTCGTTTTAATTAGGACTCTTCCAGCATGTATAACACATATAGATGGGTGCAAAAAAATCGAGTTGATCCTTGTTCCTTCTAGTGCTGTAGCATTGTCATGCAGTATTGAAGGCAATTGTGGTTCTGACTTTTCCTAATCAATATGAGCTATACCACACCCCTCCCCCCCAACAACATCTGAATTTGTTTTATATGCACTACCGATGTCAGTGCAAGTTGAAGTTCTTGTGCAACATCTCATCATTTATTGCATTATTTCTTTCACACAAGCTAATGCAGAATGAGTTTTCTGTTTAAGTTTTTACCACTGTCCTGAAATTTGGCATTCACAAACTCACTGCTATTGTCCATTAAGAATTTTGTTGGTGACTCAAAGCCTATGCTGACTCTCATTTTCATGACTTGTCCATTCTAGTCCTTCTGTCCTTACTGATAATTATTTTAAGTAAATGTAGTCACCATCACATCTACAACATATAATAGACAGACTTTTCAGTTTTTGTCCCATGTCTTCATGTTCATGGCTGCTACCTCATTAAATTCCTGGACTAAAAGAATACTTAAAATCGGGCATGGTGTGTCTTATGACATTTAACCAAGAGATGCACTGTAATGCATTCTGTTGTACAATGGAAATATATCTTTAATCTGTATATCTGGCATCCTTTAAAAGTATCTCTTTTTTCGAAGAGAAGGGATGAACAAATTTGTATCATAGTTTCCACATAGTTTTGTTTTAATCACCTATATCAGTGGAGGTCAATATCATTTCTTGGACCTTTTGACAAGAAATCCACAATTTCCTCAATCCAATAGAATAATATCTTGATGCAGTGAATTGCAACTTCGAACACAAAATTTTCTTGATATTGGTCTTTACCACATTGACTCTCAGAACCAACTCTTTCTTGAGTTAAAAATCCATAAGAACTGGATATACTGGGAATCCGAAAAAAAATAGAAATTGCTGGAAAATGTCAGCAGGTATGGCAGTATCTGTGGAGATAAATCCAAATTAATATTTCAGGTCCAGTTCTGAAGAAGAGTCACTGGATCCAAAATGGGAGAAAGTGACGACCGCAGATGCTGGAGATCAGAGTCGAGAGTGTGTTGCTGGAAAAGCATCAGATTCTCCTGCTCCTTGTATAATGCCTGACCTGCTGTGCTTTTTTAGTGCCCCACACTCAAATCTGATCTCCAGAATCTGCAGTCCTCATTTTCTCCTCATTGATTTCAACCCAACTGCGAAGCTTCTTCCAAGGATGCCTACCTTGAAGAAGTTCCCCTCCTCTCTCTGAAAGGATTTTAGTGAGTCTCTCTCTCTCACTGCAACCTGTAGGTCATCTCCTCTACCCTGAAGCTCTTCAGTCACATCCTGAAGGAGACTCACTACCACAGCCATATCTCCTTCCTCAGTGCCTGCCTATGCAACTGACTGATCCCACATGGAATCCAGACTACATTCAGGGATTCTCCTGCTCCTCAGATGTTGCCTGACCTGCTATGCTTTTCTAACACCACACTCTCACTGGAACCAAAATATTAACTCTGATTTCTCTCCACAGGTGCTGCTAGACTTGCTGAGGTTTTCCAGCAATTTCTATTTTTAATTGAATTGCTTCAAACACCTGATTCCTTATCCTTGGACAACTCCTTACAGTTATGTTTAGTGTGGTGCTAGAAATATCTATTGATTATTCCTTTTGGATTTCTGGGATTCATTCATTATTGCTAACATCCCAATCCTGCATTTTTCCTTCATACAGAAACCTATTTATGAGTATGATCCATTCCCCCCCCCAAAAAAAATTTACAAATTACATCTTCATTTGGATGACTGCAACTAGACTCCTTTGAGAGTCAGAAATGATCATGTTTTGTTCTCTGCATCACTGTAAAACTCCCAATATGTCCTGCAAAAGTAAATGCTAATAATAACCTTCTTAAAAGTTCTTTTTGGAAGGGCAGTCATCTTTTCAAAAAGAGAGTCACTTCCATGAAACTGAACATCTGTCAAAATCAGAAGCCTGTGTACGTGTTAAATTTGTGCACTATCTGATTTTTTAAATGCCAACATACATTCCAGAAATTGAATTTCTTTTGTCTTTTGTATAATTGTCAAACTCTATGGAATGAAGGGCCATCTTTTTACATGCATCAGCTCTTGAAAGTATCTCATAGACTTGTAACAAGTTATCCTTTTTGTAAACTTCATCCATAATTCATATTAGTATCTGAAAATTCTTCACTTTATCCAGGTCAGTTACAACCAGTACTGAAAATACTTTATTTGCCATTTTACTCATTTCTGGCAAGGATAAAGCCAGAGCTATACTTTGTTTTTCCTTTCTTAGAGAAGTGATCTGAATACATATCTTCACCATCTCCTTCATCTGCTTATATGGCTCCAATTCCAAAAACATCAGTGGATAATCATAATTTATGATTCAACAGCGTGACTGTAAAATGTCACTGAGAGTTTTGCATTTGTCAGAAACAGGGATTAACTTGAGCTTTCTTTATCCACCCACCCACATAAATCAAGGTTAATCCTTCACTTGCATGTTTTGTATACCATTACCCCATACATTGAATTAAGCAGCAAAAGACTTTCAGAGATTTACAAAGGTTTTATCGTACTTTTACAGTTTGACATAAACATTAGCTTCCACTTCTTCCTTTCTAAACATTTGCTGTCCAGAAGACAACTCCCAACTGGGGCAGAACACTGCCAAAAAATAAACCAATTGCTAAAACTGTCCACCAGGGTCACTATAACTTAACCAAGAAGGCAAAACTCAAAAGAGGAGAAACTAAATCACAATATCATGGAAAAGGGAAATAATGCAAATCAGCCTCGATAAACCAGCTCTTTTTAAAAGGTAAGACATGCCACCAAAGCATCCAATTAACAAAATACAGCAAAACATTGCTGAACAAAGCAATGTAACAGTAACAAAAGAGGAGAGGAAACAAGAGGGACAAAGTCAAATCAGTGTTTGTGGGTGCAAGAACCCAGGTTTCTATTTTTAAATGAAACACAGCAATCTAACCATGCAAGAACCCGGTTGTTTTACAATTACTCATCAACCTTTTCAGAGATGTTGCTCCCAGGCTGTCTTTGTCCAGATGTAGAGATGTGACTACTGTTCCACAAACTCCAATGAGTATCACCTGTTCTCGGTCAACTCTGGAGATTTTCTGTTTAAGCCTTAAAAGGGACTTCTAACATTTTATTCAGAATCATCAACCCATTGTTTGTTGATACAAGCCTTCATCTGGTTCTCTGATGCCTTTTCGGGATGGATATCAGCCATTCTTACCAAGACAGGCCTACATGTGACTCCAGACTCTCAGCAATATGGTTAATGCTCAACTACCCATAAATTGGCCTAAAAAGCTAATCCTTTAAAGGACAGTTAGGGATGGATAATGAATGGTTGCCAATCCAGCAATGCCAACATCCTGTGAAAAAATTAAGAAAATAAAATACACATCATGTCTGCAAAATATTGTCAATTTTTGTATGTAACACTGTTGTAGAATGCAGTTTCTGTACCAGATTTTAGTGTAATCTATAAATGACTGAAAAGTAATAAATTATTGATTGGATAAACCTACAATTGACCTCCATGACTACTTGTCTGACTTTCTTTAATGACTTTTGTAACTATTCCCAGTCATTTGTTCCTCAATCCAGATTAGTTTCTCTGAGAAACTATCTCCAGCAGATTTCTCAATCAAGTCTGTTTGATGGTGTTTTAGATGACGATTTCTCATATCTTTTTGTAACTTGTTGATGTTTTAGAGATGAACTATATCTCTGACCACAATCAAACTCTTCTTGTAGGCTTCTGAAATATGAGCATTTCCCAGCAATAAATGTAGACAAAATATTTTCTCGAGTGTTTTAAAGCTAACCGTCATGTTGCAAACTGCTGTACATAATGTTACTGCCTTTGAAGCTATTAGTAATATATTACTATTTCTCGAGATGGATTCCTGTTGAAAACTTATGAAGAAAAAGTCAAAATAATGTTCTGAAGAAGGGTCACTGGACCTGAAACGTTAACTCTGTTCACAGATGCTGTCAGACCTGCTGAGTTGCTCCGGCAATTTCTGTTTGTGTTCATATTTCCAGCATTTGCAGTTCTTTCTTTTTCAGTATGGTATCAGACTGAATCAATCTCAGTCTACTGTTTCATATTGAGAACAGTGTCAAGGAATTATGTGACAAGCAAATCTTTTTTCATTCAAAAAAAAAGCATCTTCGTATTTGCTTATATATGTATTTCTTTCCATTTCTACCTGGATACAAGAATGTGCAAACCCCACACAGATAGTCACTTGAAGGTAGAATTGAACCAATGTCCTTGCGCTGTGAAGTAGCGGTGCTAACTAAAGGGGCATGATGCTACCCAGAAATGGTACCAGCTTTGTGTCAATTTTTGTCAGATTACATAACTGTAAAGTAACTTTGAGGATTATTTGATATTTAAGCCACCACATAAATATATTATGCTATTTGTCCCTGAAATCAGGTTCACTTAAAACAAAAATCAGTAGTTTCCTTTGTTATGCATTTCAGGCTTTTAGAGTGAAGAGTCTTTTTCTTTTTAGGTATCCTTTCAGCTAGTAATCATTGCCACTGCTGAGTCCTCTCCTTTAAGAGGTATGCCTGCCTTCAGGAATGCAGGATGTAGGGCAGCAACCTGAAATTAAAATAGAGGCAAGTTCAACTTAGGTAGTGATTATTCTAGCTCATGTACAATCTGAAATGTTGCTTGTATTTCTTCTGAAAATGAACCCATTCCTCATACCCAAATTTGAGATATATGATCATTGAATTTGTATTGTCACTTTTAAAGTCAGCAGTGCTCATTAAATTGATGGATTGAAGAAGTGGATGGGGGTGAGAGAATAAGGTAAAGGCCAAATGATATTTTTTCCTGACAGAATAAAAGGGCAACAAACAGTAGAAAAGCGATAATAGATTGCTAACGGGGTCTCTGTTTTCTTTCATATTCCTTTAGCTTGTTCTGTTGTTGTTACAGGTTTTATGTCTGTTGCGATTTTACTGTAAAAATGAATTGTGTTTTACTTTTGGAGAGGGAAATATTTCCATGTTTCACCTGACACCCATTATGTTATCTCCTCCTTGTTAGGGACCAAGTGTTGTTGTGTAGATATATGAACACGTCATTAAATATCTAATTCTGCAAATACAGTATAGTAAAAAAATCTAACCTTCCCTAAAATGACACCCTAGTCGCATCATTTCTCTTTGAAATACCTGTCACAAAGATTTTTTACAGAGTATTCATCTCAACTCCCAGGGCAAAGTTGAATCTTATCCCAAATTGTTTTTAGATTAGATTACTTATCTTGCTGCATTTGGACATGGACTACTTCAGTATTTGAGGAGTCACAAATAGTGCTAAACATTGTGCAATCATCAGCAAATGTCCCCACTTCTGACTTTGATCAAGGGAATGTCACTAGCTAAGCAGCTGAAGATGGTTGGGCCCAGGACACTACCCAGAGAAACTCTTGCAAAAATGGTCATGGGGTTGGGCTGATTGACTTCCCAACAACCACGGCAATCTTCCTTTGTGCTAGCTGTGATTCTAACCAATGGAGAGTTTCCCCCTTTTTTCCAATTGACAAGTTTTGTTCAGGCTCCTTGATGCCACACTGACTCTCAGGTAGCATTGGTGCCAAGGGTAATCACTCTCACCTCATTCTGGAATTCAGCTCTTTTGCCCATGTTGAAACCAAGGCTGTGATGAGGTTAAGAGCTAGTTGACCCTGGCAGAACACAAACTGAGCATCAGTGAGCAGTTTATTACCAACTATACGTTGCTTGATAGCACTGTTTATAACACTTTTTGTTTCTTCCCTGATGAACAAGAGTAGACTATTGGGCAATAATTCTTGACTTTGGACTTGTCCTGCTTTTTGTATACTAGACATACCAGGGCAACTGGTTGGGTAGATGGAGGCTTGTCTCATATTGAAACACCTTGGCTAGAGGTGTGGCAAGATCTGGAGCACAATTCTGCATTGCTATTACCAGTATGTTGTCACAAAATTGTCAGTGTACACAGATTATGCAATATCCAGTGCCTCCAGCTATTTCTTGATTTCATGTGGAATAAATCAAATAGACTGAAGTCTGGCATCTGTGATGCTGGGGACCTCGGCATTTCTGACTGAGGAGTTTTGCAAAATGCTTTATGTTTTGCTGTAATGTTTTAGAGATAGAGTCTTTCCTTCTCCTTGTATTGTAGCTGTAAACAGAATAGTTTAGTTTTGAAAATGCCATGTTTTATTTATTTCAAGCACTTTCTATGTAAATGAACTTTAAGGCAGAATCACAGCTAACTCTTCAAAGTGAAATTTATTTACATATTCAAACCCAAGGTAGTTTTTAGGATTTTTCTCACAAGCACACAAAAAACAAAAGGGAAAGAATATGATTTTATAACTAAGAATAAATTAAAACCAGAAGTGTAGCTATTAGGTGTGATGACAAAGGATCATGATCCCAATGTACCATTGACATTATTAACCTTATACTCCAGAATGTGTTTTTTAAAAGGATTCTGCTACAGCCAAAAAATTACTGCAGATGTAAATTCACTCACTGACTGGCACAGTCTTGTTTGGGACCAATAGAATGTGACACCTGTGGAGTATTCACCTGTGGAAAATTCCAAACAAAGATAATAAGATGGAACAGGAAGAGATAATGGTGAAGCTGACTATCTTCCCCTCTCAGTAGAAAGCTGCTTGCAGAATTTTTGTGCTTTGACCTTCAGGAACACAGAAAGAAAGGGTTTAAAAATAGTCTGCACTATTAGTTTGTGTGTGGTAGTGGCCTGGTATCCTCATGTGTGGAATAATGTACTATGAATAGCTTAGAGAACAGCCTAAAAATTGCAGGTAAAACCGGGGAAAAGGTCCCCTCACACTGAGTGCTTTCAATCAACCACTGCCAAACAGAATCTGGGAACAAAATTTTGTATAAACTTATGAAAGCCAGGAACCTTGAAATTAACTACTCAACTTTCACTGTGGCAGCCATAAAATTCAATTATCTGCTTTTCATCAATAAATCAAACAAAGAGTGATTGATTTTCTAAACATTTAATCATTTGGACTAACCTCTGATGTCTAATATGTTTCTAAATGTGTCACATTTCTATTTCTTCTTGAGTTTAGTAATTAATAAACTCACTATTTTTTGTTAATTCATGCAATCTTAGTTGGATTTACTCCTTTTCAAACATAAGTTAACTTGGGTCTGGGAGAAAGCCATCCACAATGGAAGAGAACATTTTTAAATGAACTCTTGTTATAACCAACCGAGGGATTGGTGAATAATGAAAGGAACCCATTTCATTACTCATTACCTCTGATAGCTTGCCCAGAGACTGGTCATAATAGCAATCATGTGATTTAAGGACCAATGATAATTCCTTCAATCAGGAATTAAACTTGACCAACATCTCGATAGCTCTAAGCATGGTATTGCAGAATTCCTTGAAGGTGGGATTGATGCAGCAAGATGGTGTTGGTGTCTTGAGAACTGTTGAGGCAGATGCAACGACCTTGAACTTGGTTTCAGGGAAACTTTCAGGTCTTGCAGAACTTTGTTATCAGCCTAGAATCCTTTTTTTTTGTTGATTTATACTGTATTTTAAACAGGGTGGATGTTAAAAAGCTGTCTGAGACAACTGAGCAGGAATGTACAGCTAAAATTCTTCAAAGTCCAGATCACTTTCAGTTATGTGGCATTGTCATGGATGAGAGAGTTCAGTAAACAAGGCAAAAATGTAGATAATCCACATCTATTAGTTGGGGAATCTAGAAACAAGAGATACAGTCTCAGAATGCAAGGTAGACCATTTAGGACGGAGATAACGAAAGGTTCCTTCACTCAAATGTTGTGAACTTGTGGAATTCTATGGCATTGAATGGCAGAGTAGGCTCAAAGGGTTGAATGGCCTACTTCTGCTCCTAGTTTCTATCTTTCTATGTCTTTTAAATGTGTTCTTCCATGTTGTTTGTAGGGAGACTATAAAAGTGATAATTCTTTCAAAAGGATTTTTTTCGCATTTGTCCATGCAGTGTGAATCTTTGCTGTTCAATTTTTATAACACACATTATAAAAAAAATCAAAGAAAAATTGACACTTAGCGATCTACTTTTAGTTCATTTCTATGCCCTACATAGGCAGTTCGTGACAAGCTACAGCTCATTTGTGCCAGCCAGACATGTTGGACAGTATAGACAAAGTGAGTTGTTCAGAAATGAGGGACAGAGAATCGTGATAAAGTAGTACTGTTGCCTGAAGAAAAGTGTGAATGCATTGACTGATTAGATTCCCTACAGTATGGAAACAGGCCCTTTGGCCCAACAAGTCCACACCGACCCTCCGAAGAGTAACCCACCCAGACCCATTCCCCTATCCTATATTTACCCCTGACTAACGCACCTAACCATATGGGCAGTTTAGCATGGCCAATTCACCTGACCAGCACATCTTTGGATTGTGGGAGGAAACCAGAGCACCCGGAGGAAACCCACGCAGACACGTGGAGAATGTGCAAACTCCACACAGTCACCCAATGCGGAACTGAACTTGGATCGCTGCTGTTGTGAGGCAACAGTGCTAACGACTGAGCCACTGTGCCACTCCTTGTTAATTTTTTGAGAAGACAACATGCTTTACATGACATGAAAAAGGATATATTTTGCAATCATTCATTATTCTTTTCCAATTTGAATCAAATCTGTTGAATGTTATGAACCTTTGCAAAATTATTTATTTTGTGCAATTTATAAGGTATGAGGACAATTAGTACATTTGGTACACCAGTGTAGAATTACAAAACAAAATAGTTAATTGTAAAATTATCAAAACCGTTTATAATCCACTGAATACTCTCATCAGACTATTTTAATTGCACAATGTCATAGCCCTTACTTACGCAGGAATTTTATTTCAGTAAACGAAAACTTCATTAGTTCTATTAGTTTGCTGTTCGTGGCCCTGGTTACTTATATTTACCTAAACTTCTCAATAACTCTACTACGCCAAATTAATTTTCTTTATCTCTGTGACTCTGTCTTACCACAGCTAAAATAAATATGCACCTTAGAATAATTCTATGGTCTGGACTTATTCAAACTACAAACTACTTCAGATCTGTTTCAATTTGGATTGATTTACTCTTTGTTCTTATTGATTTGCCCATGAATCCGATGCACAAGTTCTTGAGAACAGAAGAAGATGGCTCATGTGTGCTGCTGAAATAATTGGACATTCCACAGTCTAATTATGCCTCAAAATTTCAAATGGATGGTGGAATTTAATATAGATCACACAATGAGATTTTAGCACAATTTACACATCGTACATTCATAATATGGTTTGCAAGATATGGATTTGATTAATATTAAAATTAGTTTTGGAAATAATCAGATAACCTATTTGCTATGGATTCTTAAATTATCATTGAATACTGGCTGACAGTAAAACTAATATGTGGAAATAAGAGACATCTAAACCTGTTTTATGATTAAAATATACATTTTCTCAACAGTTCCACCAAAGATCTACAACATCTCATCTAACATTACAGTGAATGAAGGTAGCAATGTGACTCTTGTGTGCTTGGCTAATGGAAGACCAGAACCTGTCATAAATTGGAGACACATTTCTCCTTCAGGTAAGAGCAATATTGATAATTTTGAAGTAATTCCAGGTCCTTTTGTCACATATATCAGCTTATGTACATAAAACCGCTGTTGTATTGATCCATTTGATTATGTGATTTTGGACAGAAATTAGCATGAGGCTCTCATTTCATATTTGCTAACTTTAAAGAATAAATATCCCATTATGCTATGAACTCCAGGAAGAAAGAGCTATTCAGCACAAAAGTACAACATTAAATCACACTAGACACTGAACTGGAAAATGTTTGTTATTGGAATTGTATCTGTAACCTGATTGATACTTTTGCTATAAAATGTTAAGATTTAAAAAAAAACATCAAGTGAAGAAATCAGCAATAAGTGGATTCATGTGACTAGTTATGGTTTAGTGTGTCATTTCATTCTGAGCAAAATTGTCAGTGATGACTAAATTCCATGAATATCTGTAAACCAGATTAAGCCATCTTCTGAACATTTTCAAATGTAGTATTCACTGTTAAAATTCAAATGCACCGATAATTTTGTGAATGCAGATTGAAATTGCAAAAATAGGTCTCAGAAAGTGTGGAGGGCCAAATTTACATTTTCTTTTACTACTTAGGCAACATTTTTGCTAAACTGGAGATCATGTTATTTGGAGGGTCAGAGGTCTGAGGGGTACAAAACAAGATTCAGCAGCAACTTTACCTGGAGTAGGCAATTAGGAGCCAGTAGATGGGGAAGACACCTATAGACGATGGTAGGCAGATCTTCCATGCTGCTGGTTCAATTAAAGGGTCAATTGCTCTGAAGCCTCAAACATGCCACCTAGAAATGGAGAATTCCTTGGCGAGAGAAGCATGGCTTGATTTTTTTTTTGGATGAGCCATGCAGGCAGGACTCTCCAAATGGAGCAGAAACTTGTTCAGCAGCAATAGGCCTGCATGTTGGCCTCTGTGGTCAACGCCCTGTCCCTGAGACATGCAGCCTGTCATTTCTGTGTCATGCTGTGAATCATAGTGAGGTTACTTCGATGCAGCCAGAGTTAGGTTGTCAATTGTTGGCGAAATGTTGGCAGCTTGCTAAAATTGCTCATAATTCAGACTTTTGTGAAATAAAGTGTTAATAGTACCTTTACTCTAATGGTAGAAACTGAAGATGTATATCAAGAGCTGTGTCATGGTGACATCAGATCACACAAGAACAGGACTCCAAGTGTATGGTCCCTTATCATCTCCTAGGTACAGGGTGTAAACCTAAAGATTGTTGTTCACTGAGAAGGCGAGCATCTACCTTCTAAGATCAATTCAGATATCTCTATAATTATTCAGTTTGGCTTCCTTTCCCTGTTCATCAAGCAGCAGCTGCTCCTGCCATTGGGTCCCTATCCTAAAAACAAGCTGCGTTGAGGAGCTCTTTTGATATGGCTCTCTCTTACTTTCCAGCTTTATCCACCAGGTTCAAATCTGGAAGGTGTTCAACTACTCCAAAAGGGAAAAGACTACTTTGTTTCAAATGAAGCCGTTAGCAATAAATGAATGCATATGACTAGTTATGCTTGAATATGTCATTTCACTCAGAGCAAACTCACAAAATAATGAGTTGAGTCACTATCTCAGAATTATTTCCGAACTTTTTATCTCAAACATTTAAGTAAGTTAATCATTGTCTGTTTGAACGTATGATTTTTAAAGTTTCAAGGTCACAATTATTTTGTTTAAGAGAGGAAATGACACTTCATTTGAAAAAAATTTCAGTTGTTGTGTTAAAGCTTCCACATGTTATCGATTTTGTTTCCTTGGGTTTAACTGATGTAACAATTTGGTCGTTGAAGTAAAGATAGGTATGGTAGATTCACAAAGAATCTACAATCGCCATTGCTTTGTTGAAAGGAACAGTCTGCTCCTCAGACTGAAGGCATATCATTAAAACAGGCTATCAAATATTTTGTTGAAAGAAACAATGTGAGCTGACATGTAGTACGAAATAAATGGTGTTTGAAAATAACAGTTTCAATTGATTTGCACTGATGAAGAAAGATCCTTTCATGTTAAACCTGTCTTTATTTGTCCTTGGGTGTATTCCTCCCTTAAAACTGTTTTACTGAACATGATTTTAGTGCTGCCTGCCATTATGACATTAATTCTGAGATGCAAACCAATTTTTTATGTTGCTTTATATTTTCTTTGTTCATTTACTGAATGAGTCTTCACTGGCTCAGCCAGTATTTATTACTCTTTCTAATTGCTCTTGAGAAGATGATGGTGAGCTGCCTTCTTGAAGCACTGGAGCTCATGTGGTGTAGATGCATACATAGTTCTGTCAGGGAGAGTGTTCCAGGATTTTGACCTATTCTCACTGAAGAAAAAGTGACTTAGTTCCAAGTCAGGATGCTATGATATGTGGTTTGAAAGGAAACCTGCAGGTGGTGGTGTTCCTATCTGTCTTGTCCTTCTAGATGGTAGAGGTTGTGGGTTTGGAAGATGCTGATGAAGGGGCCACAGTGAGATAATGTAGTGCATCTTGTAGTTGGTATCTGTGCATTAGTAATGGAGGGAGTACATGTTGAAGATGATCTCTGGATGGACCAATACGGCAGGATGCTTTGTCCTGGATGGTGATGAGGTTCTTGAGTGTTGTTGAATCTCCACAAATCCAGGAAACTGGACACCATTTTATCATTCTCCTGACCTGTGCCTTGTAAATAGCAGCTAGGCTTTGTGGAATCAGCATCATGTTAGTTGTTGCAGGATTCCTATCCTCTTTCCAGAGTCTTGGAAAAAGTGAGGACTGCAGATGCTGGAGTTCAGAGTCGAAGAGTGTGGTACTGGAAAAGCGCAGCAGGTCAGGCAGCATCCAAGGAGCAGGAGAACTCTGACCTATCATCTTCACCCCCGCCTTCATCTACCTATCGCATTCCCAGCTACCTTCCCCACAGTACCACCCTCTCCCATTTATCTCTCAGCCCCCTTGGGCCACTCCCTCATTGCTGATGAAGAGCTTATGCTCAAAACATCGACTCTCCTGCTCGTTGGATGCTTCTCTTCAACTATTTACATGTTTTGTTGAATTTGGTTTCTGGTCAATGGTAACCTCCCAGGAGAATGATAGCAGAGGATTCAATGATGGTAATGCCTTTGGACATGAAGCATTGACAATAACACTATAGCACATTAAAATGCTAATGATGGAGAATTTGACTCCTGATATCCAAACATAAAACAGGCCATTTTTAGTTCTGAGAAATCAGGTGAAATGCCATTCCCATTGTATTGCTTTAAATGCTGTAACTTTTTAAAAGACTTTTGTCGTACAATAATCAGTGATATTTGGAAATGCAATAGATAAATGTTTGTTGATCTTTGTTACTACTCTTTTCTCACCCAATCCCTGTTCCCCATGTGAAGAAAAACTTGCTGTCAGCTGCAGTTAGCTGGATATGCCTATGTGACCAGATTCCCATAATAGATGCCTTAGCAATTAATCATTGTACCCATGCACAGGCCATCCATGAAAAATGCCACAAAAGGTTTACTTTGTATTGTCTAATTCTTGGTTCTCTAAGATGATCATTATTTATGAGAGCATCCTGCTCATTTGTGATTATGCTGTTCCTTTAATAAGGTTATGGTGCCCTTAGCATTTTTTTTCAGGGAGGTTGTAAAAGACACAGACTCTGAAAAGTCTAAGTTGGATAGGTTTTAGGGCCAATTTGATTATAGCTAACAGATACTGCCTCAAAAAAGGCTTTCAAGTTTAAAACAAACACTTGTACAATGCAAGGTTGGTGGCCTGTTCTCCCCATCTCAGCTTTTCTCTGGTTTGATTTGGTTTTTGGCAGTCTGGCTATTCATTGAAAACAGTCAGGTAGTTTTGAAGCTGCTGGACCCAAAGAAGCAGGTCCATGCTGGTCCTCTCTGAGATCTCTCCTGCAAGATCATGGGTTTGATTTTAAGTTTTGTTCCAAGGGTTTTTTTTATGAGGATTGTTGCAAACATTGGGAACAAGTTGGGATAATCTGTTAGGTTTTTGGATAAATTAAGTTATTCTGTATTCTGTTCTCTTTTGTTTGTGTTTCATTCAGTAATCTTGGAAATAAATTCTGTTTTGTTGAAACTAAGTGGTTTGACCATTTGCATCTCTCATAGAATATCTGCTGTACACCTGCTTATAACAACTAACAAAGTTCGGGTCGGGGCTATTTTCTTGAAATGTTTTAAGGGAATCGGGCCTGGTCCATAATACATTACAACTTGTCCCTATTAGTTTGTACATTTTATTGCTCTCTGCTGAGATAATCAGATGCCACAAGGCAATTTTTGTGTGTCTGCTTCGAGAATATGTCATGTTATGCCTTAATGACAAAAATCATCCAAAATGTCTTTTTGATACATCTATGCATTCTGGGAAGTTCAAGATTTTATCAATACATTGTAGTTGAGGGAACCATCATTTAAATTTGACTTCAAGTTGACTGCCAAGAATAAGATACTTCAGTTGTACTCTTTTGTTCTTTTTAGTTTATAGGGGTACAGGTATGAGATAAAGCATACAAATTCAATTAATACACAAAAAAGACCAAAATAACTATATAACTACAAATCTTATTACAGTTCCTAACTGTGAAACAAAGAAGTGTGGGTGTTGCATACACTATACCTAAGTAACTTTTTTCTCTTTCAGGCACTTCAATTTTCTTTCAAAATACTATACTCATCTGCAACATAACTGTGTTTTGAAATCTAAAGTGATTTCAAAATTGTCCACATGTTTATGCTGTAATAAAACAAACCATAAAAGTTGATCTCCCTAGCATTTTGTCAGTGTTCGCTTGGGAGCGCATGGTAAATCTCACCTGAAAGCATAAGCTTTGGACAAAGGCATGATGTTATAATGTTTTACAGTGATTATAATTAAACAGAACATATTAATACCTTGCTTGATCGTTACACTGAAAGAAACTGTTGGAAAACAAATTCAATCCTGTAACTTGCTGAACTAAATCTCAGTAGAAGAGTGAATTATTTATACAACACTTCTCTAAATAGCTTTGTAGTTATGTACAAGGAAGTGTTCAAGTACTAACAGTACATTCACAATAGTTTACATTTATGTTCCTTTGTCTCCTTTCATACTGTACTGGCTGTTCGTCTGTACAAAAATGCTTTTAAACATTCCTTGACTATGTCATACAAAGTATTGGAAAAATGTGTAACATTTGCTTCAATGGTGTTACAACTAAATCCTTAGTCTGTCATTTCCTTGAAGTTTGCCAAGGAATGGCAATGTTTCTATCTCTTTTCCTGGAAACACACTTTGCATTATCATTCAACATATCAAGAAACAAATCTTGTCTTTCTGTCCATGAGATTTGGGTATTACAGGCAAGGCTTTCAAGAAGGTGGTGTTGAACTTGTGTTATTATTATAGATCATAGATTCATACAGCGCAGAAAAAGCCCTTCGGCCCATCGAATCTGCACAGACATAACTACCACTAAAAGTGCACTTATCCCAATTTCCTGTGCTTGTTCCATATCCTTGAATGTTATAATATTTGAAGTACTCATCCAAATATTTTTGAAAGGTTGTAAGATTTCCAGCCCTACGACCTTCATAAGCAGTGCATTCCAGATTCTCATCACCCACTGACAGGAAAAGGTTTTCTCCCAAATCCCCTCTGAATCTCCTGCCCCTCACGCTAAATCTATGCCCTCTCATGACTGACCCCTCGATCAAAGGGGAAAGCTGCTCCGTCTTCATCCTGTCCAGACCCCTCATAATCTTATACAACTCAATAATTTCCCCACTCAATCTTCTCTGCTTTAACGAAAACAATCGAAGCCTATCTTGTCTCTCCTTGTAGCTCAGCTTCTCCCTCCCAGGCTTCATCCCGGTGCACTTTCTCTGTACTCTGTTTAGTGCTATCACATCCTTCCAATAGTGAGGTGACCAGAACTGCACACAGTATTCCAGTTGTGGCCTGACCAACACTCTGTACAACTCCAACATTTTCTCTTTGCTCTTATACTCTCTGCCATGACTGATGAAAGCAAGTGTCCCAAATGCCTTCTTAAATATCTTATTCATTTTCTTTGCTGACTTTAGGTATCTGGAAGTAATTATCCCAAGATACCGATGTTCCTCAAGCTACCCAATGTCCTACATTCATTAAATACACACTCATCTTGTTTCTTCTTCCAAAGTGCACCACCTCACACTTACCAGTTTTAAATGCCATTTGTCACTGGTCTGCCCATCTGACCAACCCATCTGTATCTTCCTGTAACCGACAACCATCTTCTTCACTATTCACTATTAACTACCAAACTTGGTGTTGTCTGCAAATTTGCTTGACATAACCCCGCCTTTTCATCTATATCATTTATGTATATAACAAACATTAAAGATACAGTTCTGATCCTTGTGTTATACTGCTGGACACAGGCTTCTGGTCACTCAAACAGCCTTCTTCCACTACCCTTTGTGTCCTACTACTAAGCCACTTGATGAACCATCTTGCCAAGTTTCCCTCAATTCCATGTGTTTTAACCTTCTCAAAGAGTCTTCCGTATGGGAACTTGTCAAAAGCTTCACTGAAATCTATATAAACTAAATCAACTGAAAGTCCCTCATCCACACACTTGATTACATTTTCAAAAAATTCTAACCAATTTGTTAGGCAGGACCTCCCTCTGAAAAAACCATGCTATCCCAAATTAATTCATGTCTTTCCAAGTGGGTATTAATTCAGTCCTTCAGACTTTTCTCCAAGTTTCCCTACCACTGGCATGAGACTTACTTTTTTTGTAATTTGCTGGTTCATCTCTACCATCCTCTTAAAACATGGTGCCACATTAGCCAGTCTGCAGTTCTCTGGCACCTCCCCGTAGCCAAAGAGAAATTAAAAATTGATATCAACGCTCCTGCAATTTCCTGCCATGCCTTCCACATTAGCCTGGGATGCAATTCATCTGGACCAGAGGATTTGTATGTCCATTTTTAAGCCTGACAGAACCTCCAATACCTCCCCATTCCCTGCGTCCAACTGTGCAAGTTCCTCACAATCCCTTTTCCTGATATGTTCTCCTTTTCCTGCGTGAAGACTGAAGAGAAGTAACCATTCTACACCTTTCCAACATCCTGTGGCTTAACACATAGGTTGCTCCCTTGATCCCTAATGGGGCTTATGCTTTCCCTGGTTAACCTCCTCCCTTAAATGTATATATAAAATGCTTTAGGATTCTCTATAATCCTGTTTGCAGGTTGTTTTTCATGCCTATTTTTGCTCTTCTAATTGCTTTATTAATTTCCCTCCTGCACTTCATGTATTCCTCTACAGCCACAGCTGAATTGCACCCTTTGGACTTGCTTAAAACCGTACTCTTCTTTATCCAGTCCTGAATTCCTCAGCATCCAAGGTTCCCTGAACTTAATGCTCCTACATTTTCCTCTAAAATGTGCTGGCTGGATTCAGCTGCATTCTCCCCAGCTCCTTTTGAATGCCATTGTCCCCATCCTCTGCTCTCCCATATCCCCAAACCATTGCTCCACTATAGACTTATCCGCAAGGAGCTGTTCTTGGTCTACTTAGATTCTGCCATATTCTAATAAAATCTGCCTTCCCCCAATCCAAAGCTGGCTTTTGCAGGCAATCTTTTTCCTTGTCCAGAGCAAATTTGAACTGTACCATATTGTGGCCTAAATGTTAGCCAACTGCCACACCGAACACTTGTCTGGTTTCTTTCCCCAGAAGCAGATCCAGCAGTGCGCCATCCCTAGTTTGGCCTTCTATATATTGATCCAAGAAGCTTCTCTGGATATATTTTCAAGAAATCCATTCTTTCTAAGCCTTTAACAGTATGTCTATCCCAATTTATATTGAGAAAGTTGAAATCCACTAATATAATTACCCAATTATTACTCTTCCGCACCTCCGTGAACTGTTGCTATATTTGTTTCTCTAGTTCCTGCTGTTTCTTTGGGGCCTATAATACACTCCCAGTAAAGTAGCTGCCTACTGTAGCTGTTTAACATTCCTGAGTTCTCCTCACAAAGCCTCATTTGAGGATCCTTCCAAGATATCATCTCTCTTTATTTCAGTAATTGACTCCTTAATTAATAGTGTGACACCCTCTTCTGTCTCGCCTCAAGATCCTTTGCCATGGAATATTGAGTTGCCAGTCCAACTCTTCCCTCAACCATGTTTCTGTGATAGCAACAATATCATACTTCCATGTGTCAAACCATGCCATTAACTCAGTAGTCTTACCTATTACACTTCCAGCATTAAATACTATCCAAACTTGCCTTACTGTCATGAAAGTTGATCAGTTGATTCCATGGTATTCACAGGCATAAAATTGCCCCCTCAGCCTCAGGAGGTCAGAACTCAAACTGTTAGCTTTGCCGATTTGCATAGGTCATTGCACAGTTTGTGTTTATTAATTACATTCTTGAATACACAAAGAGTTGGGTGTTATCTGAATGTTCAATTAGCATTCCAGAAATGTGCACTACCTGCTGTAATTCTGTGATTGTGTGAGAATCTTCTTCAGTATTTCTAAAATGATTTACTTTTTTTTGCAAAACTAAGATAATGTGGACCATTATCTCACAATATCACAGTGGTCAGATGTTGCAGATTGCCTGTTGTTTTGAAATTGAGCCCAAGCATATCCTAAATTTGCCTTAATATAACTTCATTGATAACAGCTTCTGTTTAGCAATATTTGCTTCTGACTTAGCCATTCTAGTAATGTTGAAGTTGGTAGCTATACATATAATATTTGTACATGGTCCAAACAGTCCATACTCCATTGCTGGCTGTATGTTAGTCAACACATATTTGTATTTAGTTGATATGTAAACTAACACTCATGTCCAGAAACGCTAGCCACTCTCCCCTTCATCAAATACACCTCGGAAATGAATGCCAGACTACTTAGACCTCTTGGCATCATGGTAGCCCACAAACCCACCAACACACTAAAACAGCAGCTAATGAACTTGAAAGACCCAGTACAGACAACAAGCAAAACTAATGTCATTTATAAAATACCTTGCAAGAACTATAGCAAACACTACATTGGATAAACGGGCAGAAAACTAGCCACCAGAATACATGAGCATCAACTAGCCACAAAAAGACATGACCCACTCTCACTAGTATCCTTACATACAGATGAGGAAGGACACCACTTTGACTGGGATGACACATCCATCCTAGGACAAGACAAATAGAGACATGCACAAGAACTCCTAGAAGCATGGCATTCCAACTGGAATTCTATCAACAAACAAATTGACTTGGATCCCATTTACCACCCCTGAGAAAAATAGCAGGAATTGACATCACCACAGGAAAGTGGGCCATGCCACCAGTGCTTCATCCAGAGGCTCACTGATGATGTTACCAAGTATGGTGATGAAACGTCTGAAAACGAACCTTCCACTTCAGTGAGCAAACCTACATCCATGCTTATTTGATCATGAGACAAGTGTTGTAAGGAGAATGTGTGTGTTAACAAAAGAAATTACTTAACAGGGACTGAAATTCCTCAAAATATTGATCAAAGTTGATGGAAGAGGCTGATAAAACATCTGGAGGATTTCAATCTCATTCCACTGGAACAAGACCATATCATTCAGCCTCTTGGCCCTGCCCCAATAAATTCAATTACAGTCTGTATATCAACTTAATTTACCCACCTTGACTCCATGTTCCTTAATACCCTCGCGTAATAAAAAAAGTCTTCAGTTTTGAAATTTTTAATTGAGTTAACATCAACAGCTTCTTTGGAGAATTTGTTTTAGATTTCCATTACATGAAGAAATGCATCCTAATTTTACTCCTGAATCGCCAAACTTTAGTTTGAAGATGATTCTTCTGGTTCTGGACTGAAGCCAGACAAAATCATTTCTCTTCTTCCCATTAAGTCCCTTAATCATTTTAAACACCTTAATTAGATTATCATTTGATCATCTAAACATTGCGTTCCTTTACTGCAGCATAATTTTCTATGAGCCCATGAACATAAGTGCTCAACCTTTTGAAAATGCTTTCCATCTGATTTTAAGGCTTTGGCCTAGATTTTCACCATGATGGCTTTCTGTTGGTGCTGAAATTCCCCCAATGAATTTAGCAAAAGCCTGGGTTCACGCATTCTTAATTTGCAGACATATCTAATCATATAAATAATCATCTGTCTCAATTAAAATCCCACTTCGGTATCTCTATTGTCTGCAACCAAGAATGCTCAGAACAGGTCCAAATCAATGAATTTATTTTGGAGATATATGGTTTAGGAGTGAGAGCGGCATCAGATGCCTTATGGTGGCCTGGGGTGTGTAAGGTAGAATTTTGTATTATTAGAAGTAGATATGACTGTGCAAAACATGTGCAGAAATCAATTGGAATTATCATACAGTCTAATAACTGTCAAGTTGTCAAGGAACTGTAAAACTGTCAAGGGATTTATTACAAGCCTTAGACTTTCTATTACTGGAGTAGTGCTGCATGACTGATTTCACAAGGATCCATTATCTCACTGGGGTGCCTTCCATTACAATCTAATATCACAAGTGTTGTTGAATTCTCTATAAAACTGAATTTTAATGCAATTTCCACTGCAATAAACTGTATGCTTTTTGCAAGGCTTCATTGATATGTTAGAATTTATATTAGTTAAGTGCTTTTTATTAATGATAATATTTATTTCAAGAGTGAAGTCAGCAGTGATGCTCTTAACCTTATATTTAATATAAATTTATTTCTTGTCTCTGTGTGTGGGTCCTAAAGTCTGCCCAGGGTGAATAGTAGATGTTATAGTGTGACCGATGAAGGGGAAAGAGTGCAGGGTGAAGTCATAGATCGTAACACTTGGCACTAATTTTACATAGGGCCAAGATGCACAGGCATAGATTAGCATAGGGACTGTTGGAGGATAACTTAGATTTTTTAATTCTGGGGATTAAATACTAATTCCATTCAAAAAGAAAAAGTTTTTAATCTGTGTAAGGAGTGAACCTTATGAGCCTCAAAGTATAGAGTTTCTATTTACTGTGTAAATAGGTGACAATATTCATAAAGACATTTTAAGAATAGTTTGGAAGGAGAAAATGTAGGACAGACACTGATAATAGAAAAGCCAGCAACATCTAGGGCAAGATTGTTTATATCCTGGCTAGAGAAAGGGGAATAGTAATGAAGGGCTACAAAGGCCTAGGGTACTATGTGCAGAGTGTAGAAAGTGAGGATGTAAAGAGGGGCATGGCTGGTATGAAGAGCCATGAGAGATCTGTGGAGGGGTCCAAAGTTTGAAGGTACTATGTCGTGGATTGTATGGATCATGGAGAGCTCTGCTGGGGGTGGGAGATTGAAGAATAAAAGTTTGAGGAATGTTTTTGTATATACTTTTTTTTAACTGATTTTCCACATAGTGTCATTGCAAGAAGACAGATACATAGTCAGTATCTTCATGCATTACTAGGGTCATTCAGCCTACTTCCTGGAGTGCTGACTATTCCTGGGTCAAGTTGTGCAACTGGGAAATGTACCATCTCTGCTCTCCAGACCAGGGAACAAAAATTAGTCCTGATGTTCAAATTTGTGGTGATAGGATGAAGATTCTTTGTAGCTCAAAATATTTTCAGGATTATTGGAAATGTCTTCATGAGTATTTGCATGCATCTGTCATGAATTATGTTGTCTACCATCATTCATGCTGCAATAATTTCTTACAGAACAAAATAATTTAGGAAATTAACACTACCCTAAATCAAACCGTGTAATACATAATACTTATCTGCAATGTATAAAATGTATGCAGAGGTAAAAGTCTTGCTCATGATTACAAATCTTGTGGATATAACTGTAGCTTTCTGAAACTGAATAGAATTTTCAGAGGTAGCTCCATGAGTTGAGCCTGAAATCTGCCCAAATGGGTAAGTTCCATGTTTCAGGCTTCTTTGACCATTGTTTCATGTAAAAGATTACTTCAAAGCCTGCAATTTCAGTTGAAGCATAGAAGAAAGGAGTGAATTTTCAAGGACTGCCTAATCGGACTGTGAATCTATAATCACATGAAAGCTGATTGATATTCTAATCATAAATAATTTTCCACAGAGACCAAAGAATGAACAATTTGGTGGCTTTCCTCCATTTAAAAAAAGTAAATATTTTACACTGAGTAAATTCTTGTGCATCCTGACATGTAGAATGTCATTCCCATTATCCTGCTGTTTTCACTTTTATTTAATCCCTGTCATGTTTCTCTTTTGCATGCTTCTTTACCAACTGCTGTTTTTTCTTTCTATTCATCTGTATCCTGTGCTGCCAGTGCATTTTGATATCCATATTTTATCATTCTGTTTTTATTTACATCATTGCAACTTCTCCCAGATGGCCTGGCAGATCCTTGGCCTTTTGAATGCATTTCTGGCATTATTACAGTTCCTACAGGGGAAGCATAAACTGAAATAACCTAATTTACTGAATGAGCCCAAAATTAAGGAATGGCCAAATTTCTTAATGTAGTTTTTCTTTTAACTTGAATCAAGACTGTTGTAAGTTAAATATGAATTAACGAACAAAGCTGGTGAACTCAACCAAAAAAGGTAAATTTCATTTTAAAATATTGAGACAAAATAGATCCATCTTATGTCATCACAAGCATCTGCCACTTCAGTGTGGTACAACATGTAACTTAAATCATTTGACCCTCTACTCACATTTATTGGAAGGCATATTCCAACCAAGATCCCAAAACATACTTTAAAATGAAACAGGTGTATATCTATAAACACTCCTTCACTGAGGTCATACCAATTTTGATGGCATACCTTTCCTCAATTAGCTTTCAACTGACCAACAAGCAATAACTAGCTCACAATCTATTCTGCTAATATAAGCACACAGCACTTTTGTATGTCTGAGATATTTCCATGGCTTTTTAACATTTAGTCCTTTTAGCTTGCTCATTTATCATTAAGTCAAGAGGTTTTTTCTCCCAACTTCTAATCAGATGTTGTACAGAACTTTGTTGGCTTCTTCTCACAAATTTGTTTTTTGTCTTTCTATCTGCACACATGTTGATTTCCTTTATTCAACAGCTGTCTTATTTGTAGCGCTCCATTGTTTCTTCTCTGTGAGTGGCCATAATACTTTTTGTATCTTAATTTCCTGTTGATTCTACTTACAGGTCAGGGGTCATCAGGTTACATAGATCAGCTTCCTTCATATACAAGACAATTAAAAAAGATCTTTCACAATGCATGCCAACCCTTAAACCTCCTCCTTAAACACTCTTAAAAATCATAACAGATTCCACAGACTTCTTAAAAGTTTTTTTTTAAATTGAACTGCTCCCAACTCCAAAGTCATCTTTGTGTTATTGGCCTTGACAACAATAACTGAAAATGTGTTGCTGGAAAAGCGCAGCAGGTCAGGCAGCATCCAAGGAACAGGAGAATCGACGTTTCGGGCATAAGCCCTTCTTCAGGAATGAGGAAAGTGTGTCCAGCAGGCTAAGATAAAAGGTAGGGAGGAGGGACTTGGGGGAGGGGCGTTGGAAATGCAATAGGTGGAGGGAGGTCAAGGTGAGGGTGATAGGCCGGAGTGGGGTGGGGGCGGAGAGGTCAGGAAGAAGATTGCAGGTTAGGAAGGCGGTGCTGACTTCGAGGGATTTGACTGAGACAAGGTGGCGGGAGAGGAAATGAGGAAACTGGAGAAATCTGAGTTCATCCCTTGTGGTTGGAGGGTTCCCAGGCAGAAGATGAATAACACATTTTCAGCTCTGATCTCCAGAATCTGCAGTCCTCACTTTCTCCTTGACAACAATAGTCATGGATCGCAACATAAATTGATCATTGAACATAGCCCTTTGCACATAAGACCTTTACTGGGTGACCGTCTTCCTTTGGTCTTCTTTTGAGCAAAAGTAGTCTATATTAATCCTGGCTTGTTGCTGACATCTATATAATGAGGTCATGATGATGCTCTTTTAGGATTTCTGAGCATTCTGTATAATTTATATGAGGATGGGGAGTTGATATATTGACATTGAAGGTTGATATATTGATATCTGAGGCATTTTAGCAACACCCAGTCATCACTGAAAACCTAATACAGTATTTATTGACCTCTACATTTGTACTTGCACATGTAAGAGGAGGCTTCTGTTTATTGTCTCTTGTCTATGGACCAAGTTGTTACAGACTGGTATTTACTGCTGAACTATCATGAGGACAGCTCTTCTTGGAGTCTTGTTGTGCTGCTGGGTCCATCTGTTCGAATGAATGAGTCACCTTCCAATCTGTAATCCACATGTAAATTGAGCAAATGTCAACCCATAGTTATAGGAACAAGACCCCATCACTTTCCCATGAAGGAAACATCCATTGAGTAGGTAGATTCAACAATGGCATGGCGGGGTGGCGTGGTGGCACAGTGGTTAGCACTGCTGCCTCGCAGCACCAGGGACCTAAGTTTAATTCCAGCCTTGGTTGACTATCTGTGTGGAGTTTGCACATTCTCCCCATGTCTGCATGGGTTTCCTCCGGTTGCTCCGGTTTCCTCCCACAGTCCAAAGATGTGCAGGCCAGGTGAATTGGCCATGCTAAATTGCCCATAGTGTTAGGTGCATTAGTCAGAGGGAAATGAGTCTGGGTGGGTTACCCTTCAGAGGATTGGTGTGAACTTGATGGGCCGAAGGGCCTGTTTCCACACTGTATGGAATCTAATGTCATGCAAGGTTTCTCAATCATAAAACATAATACATAGTATCCATATGGCCAATTAGCTTTCTTATGTAGAATGTACATTTTGCGAAGAGTAAGGGATCGATTAATTGATTTATCATTGCCACATGTCTGAGATATAGTGAAAGTGTTGTTTTGTGTGCTATACAGGCAAATCGTGCCATACAAAGTGCATTAGTGCATCAGAACAGCGAGCAGAATACAGTGTCACAGCTGCAGAGAAGGTGCAGCAAGAGATCAGAATTAATAGTTGCAACCAGTTAATGTTTGTGAGGAGCTGACCACAAAAAAATCATTTCACACAACCATAATGTTTTTATCATACAACAATCCACAATATCAACAATACTAAAAAGAGAAAATGCTTGGATGATTTTTTTTCAGAAAATGGAGGAATCCGCTGCCTTCATGATGATGACTATGTAGACTGAGAACCGAATAACTCTCCTATTTGCCTCTTCCACTAACAGAGGAACACATTGCCCTCAGCACCTCACCATCTATGTGCTTTCCTCACATGCAACCTTTGCTTTCAGGAAGCTTACCATGTGCCTTAGGCAAAATGAAAGCTTTTGCTAACGGCCAATGGGTCTACAAAGGCTGTGTACGTTTTGGACAAAGGTTTGTGTAACTCAATTGATTTTTCCCAGAAAAATTGATAATGGTTTTAAACAAACTGAATTTAGAGCAGTGAACATCTATAGTTTAATCTTTGGGTGTGTATCACAACAAACCATTGAACGATCATGGTCACTCCTCATGGAACAGATGGATGGTTGACAGAGAAAAATAAATTTCACAGAGTAAAAATCTGGGTATTTTTATGATTTCATATGCATTTAGTATACAAACTGCCAACAGATAATTCATAGAATGTGAAATATGCCACATAAAAGATGGAGAAGAAGAAGATATGTTGTGAAAGGATGATTCTGAAATTGAAAGCACCACACCTGATCCGGAGAGAGTTTCTTGTAATGATATCAATTACACACACGTGACAGAATGAATTTGGGGAACATTGTGTTGGATGACGTTTCATTAATGTTAGGGGTTTTGAAATGCATTTGTTGTTAAATATTTATTTATGCAATTAGTTTATTTAATAAATTATGGCATATTCATTTAACATGAATTACCAGTGAGTTTTTTGCTCTTTCCAAAGCAATGACCACCCATATCTGCACAGGCATTTCACATTTCTCAATAAGTATATAAGTTGATCTCCATCATAGGAATCATTTCTGGAGGCTTCTGGAGACTCATTATACCAACATCTATGGTACCTGTCAGCTGTGTCATTGTGAACACATGGCTTAGCTCTCAGCATCAGGTTTGAAGTTATTCTCCAAGTGTCAAATTGACATGTACTTGGGGTCATCCTAAAATACTGAACATTTGATTGCCTTGCTCCATTACAGAACTTCTTTTTATGTGCAGTCCTTGTTGCTAAGCAAGGCTTTTCTCAAGTGACATAGAGTCATTATCCACAAAATCTGCAGAATCCACAGCTGCATTTGCCAACTTCGGTACATTTATTTGTGCATAGCCTATTCATGGTTTGGGAAAAATTAGAGGGTCGTCATCACAGAATTTTGGTAATTGCCTACTGGAACATTGAATCACTAACAGAATCAGACTGTGAAAAATATTCTGTTTCAAAAATGTATCTTCCCATGATTTTGTCACCAATTAAAAGTAAAATTACAATGGTGATGCTCAAGTTATTGCTATGAAGCTGTAAATTCTTAAAGCTAGTGTTGTACTGGAACCTGTCTACTCAAGGCTAGGATTGTCATTTGTTTCAAGAAAGAAAACAGTTATTCAACCTTGTCCATAAATTACATTGCAAATCAATGGCAAGTAATTCATGCAGTGTGGCAACTATCAAGAGAGTACATGCAAGTAAGTACATATATAACACTGTAAGCATGATTCTATAATGAGCATTGGCATTTACAGTAAGCCTTGTGCCATTCAGAAACTCCATTGCTAAGTATACATGTGTGAAAATCAGTTAATAAAGTACACATTTGTGTTCTCGAAAAAGAGTATGGCAAAGATTATGAGAAGTGCATCCCAGTCATAAACAGAGTACAGGAAGAATGTAAGAAAATCATGCCCTGTGGTGGGATGAAGTTGATTTTATAAATAGGGCAGAGTCAAACTGGGGCAACAATAAAATAATGCATAGTTCAAGAACTAATTATGGAGTAATAGTGAACAACATTTAATGAGTTTTTAGGTGTTGGAAGTTCTTCAGTAGAATCAAATGGAATTTCAGACTTGAGTAGGTAGGGTGCATCATATGTTGTGCACTCTCGATGCTAATGGAACTGACTCTACTACCACCTGCTGGCAGTGCATTCCATGCATCCACCACTCTGTATAAAGAACCAACCTCAGACATTTCTGCTAAACCTTCTTCCAATTACTTGAAAATTATGCCCCCTTGTGATAGCCATTTCTTCCCTGGGGAAAAGTCTCTGACTGTTCAGTCTATCTATGCCTCTCGTCATCTTGTATACCTCTATCTAGTCACCTCTCACCCTTCTTTGCTCCAATGAGAAAAACCTTAGCTCCCTCAAACGTTTTTCATAAGACATGCCCTCTAGTCACGTCGTGGTAAACCTGCTTTGCAACCTCTCTAAAGCTTCCCCATTCTTCCCATAATGAGGGGACCAGAATGGAACATAGTATTCCATGTGTGGTCTAACCAGAGCTGTATAGAGCTCTAGCATAACCTCACGGCTCTTAAATTCAATCCCACTGCTAGTAAAAGCCAACATACCATACACCTTCTTAACAACCCCATCAATTTGGGTGCCAACGTTTGGAGATATATGGACATGGACCCAAAGATCTCTCTATTCCTCCACACCACCAAGAATCCTGCCTTTAACACTGTTATCTGCATTCAAATTCAACCTTCCAAAATGAATCACTTCACATTTTTCCAGGTTGAATGTAATCTGCCACTTATCATCCCAGTCCTACATCCTGTTGCAATCTACAAGAGTCCTCCACACAATTCACCATTCTACCAATCTTCATGTCATCAGCAAACTTACCCACCCTTCCATTTCCTCATTTAAGTAATTGATCAAAATCACAAAGAGCAAAGATCCCTGAACAGATCCCTTTGGAACACCAATGGTCACTGAGCTCCAGACTTTAAACCTACTACCACCCTCAGTTTTCTATGGGCCAGCCAATTCTATGTCCAGACAGCCAAATTTCCCTGTATCCCATGCCTCCTTACTTTCTGAATGAGCCTACCATGGGGAACCTTATCAAACGACTTGCTAAAATCCATGTACACCGCATCCACTGCTCTATCTTCATCAATGTGTTTTGTCACTTCCTCAAATAATTCGGTAAGACTTGTGAGGCATGACCTGCCCCTCACAAAGCCATGTGGCTATTTCTAATCAAAGCTGAAAATGTGTTGCTGGAAAAGCGCAGCAGGTCAGGCAGCATCCAAGGAACAGGAGAATCGATGTTTCGGGGATAAGCCCTTCTTCAGGAATGAGGAAAGTGTCCAGCAGGCTAAGATAAACGTGGCTGAAGAGTTTCTGTGCAGAGGAGATGACCTGGGATGTGCAGTGAGAGAGGGACTCACTGAAATCCTTGTAGAGGGAGGAAGAGAGCTTCTTCAAGGAAGGCATCCTTGTAAGAGGATTCGCAGTAGGTTAAAATCTTCGAGGAGAAAGTGAGGACTGGAGATGCTGGAGATCAGAGCTGAAAATGTGTTGCTGGAAAGGTGCAGCAGGTCAGACAGCATCCAAGGAACAGGAGACTCGACCTTGCCTGACCTGCTGTGCTTTTCCAGCAACACATTTTCAGCTCTGATCTCCAGCATCTCCAGTCCTCACTTTCTCCTCGAAGATTTTAACCTACTGTGAATCCTCTTACAGGGATGCCTTCCTTGAAGAAGCTCTCTTCCTCCCTCTACAAGGATTTCAGTGAGTCCCTCTCTCACTGCACACCCCAGGTCATCTCTTCTGCACAGAAGCTCTTCAGCCACGTTTATCTTAGCCTGCTGGACACACTTTCCTCATTCCTGAAGGGCTTATGCCCGAAACGTTGATTCTCCTGTTCCTTGGATGCTGCCTGATCTGCTGCGCTTTTCCAGCAACACATTTTCAGCTCTGATCTCCAGCATCTGCAGTCCTCACTTTCTCCTCCTACTTCTAATCAAACTATGGTTTTCCAAATCATCATAAATCCTGTCTCTAAGAATTCTCTCCAATACTTTGGCCATTGCTGACGTAAGACTGACTGGTCTGTAATTCCTAGAATTATACCTATTCCCTTTCTCGAACAAAAGAATAACATTTGCCACACACTAATCATCTGGTACTACTCCAGTGGAGAGTGAGGACACAAAGATAATCACCAAAGGCGCAGCAATCTCTTCTTGCTTCCTGCAGTAATCTTGGATATATCTTGTCTGGCCCAGGAGATTTATCTATCCTTATGATTTTCAAAATTTTCAGCACATCCTCCTTTTTAACATCAACCCGTTCAAGCACATCAGCTTGATTCACACTGTCCTCACAAATGACAAGGTCTTCTCAGTAGTGAAAACTGAAACAGAGTATTCATTAAGGACCTCCCCTATTTCCTTCAACTCCAGGCACGAGTTCCCTCCAGTATCCCTGATTGGCCCTACCCTCAATCTGGCCATCCTCTTGTTCCTCAGTTTTGTTTCAGATTTCGAGACTTCACACTTATTTGTTTTATTTCACTCTTTCAATAAACCAGGCAGGGAAATGTCAATCAAAATACAGTTGATCTATAGAACATTTGGAGGAAAGTGTGCGGTATGCAATATCTGGAGCAGAAATACTAGCTTAAGGAGTTTGATCAAACTCTGCAATCCAGAGTAAGATGATTATGGAGTTTTGAAGGATAATTGGAGTTTGTAAACGTAGGAAGCAGGCTAATAACAAAAGCAGAGACCATCCCGAGAGAAGGAACAAAATACAGAAGGAAACGGAAGGAATAGAGTGAAAGATTCTCAGTCAAGAATGGTGAGGGGGCAGTAATGATGGAGAATAAGATTGAGAATAGAAGGTGTCCAACAGGGAGTTCAGATTCAAAAAATGTTAGGGAAGTTTCAGCAAAGCCTAGAATTCAACTGGAGTAGATTTCAACTCAGGGAAATATGCATCTATCCTGATGCAACCCCACAGTAAAGCTTAGAAATCAGCATTGAATTGCAGCTCTGAAGCCCCGGATTTCACAATAACATGGGGATTGAGCACTATAGACTGGAATAGGTGTGCAATCTTTGTATCCTGCAGAAAGTGCAGCTGTCCTTAAAATCCCACTTGGTATCTGTACTTTATTTACATCCTAACTGAAAGACCTTTTCTTAACTCTTGAGTTCCCAAAAGTCCTGTTGGCAGTCCAAGATTACCTTCTTCAAGTTCAAGTTACTCAAAACTTCCCAACTCATCTGTGCTTATCCATAAACACTGTCTTCCATTTACCATTTCCAAATTTTCTGGTGATGAGCTGAAATTGAAAATCATTTTTGCAAGGTTTGTGAAGGTTTGTAGCTCAGGTTGAGGTTTAGGGGTAGGTTTGTTCGCTGAGCTGTAGGTTTGATATCCACTTAGCCTATCCCAGGATAGATGTGTTGTCCCAGTCAAAATGGTGGTTTTTGTCATCCATGTGTAGGGCTACGAGGGAGAGAGGGTCATGAATTTTTGTGGCTAGCTGGTGTTTGTGTATCCTGGTGGCTAACTTTCTTCCTGTTTGTCCTACGTAGTGCTTCTGGCAGTCCTTGCATGGAATTTTGTATGAAAAACGTTGTACATACCCCCATAGTCCTCTTTAATCCTGTTTTACTGGAAATCAGCTGCCCCTCTCAGTCCTCAAAATCTGAACTGAGTCTATCCATGCCCAGTAGCATTCTTCAATTGTTACAAACTTTGCTGCAATTTCAACCTCTTTCTTGGAACTTCATCTTTACATTGTCTTACTCTGTTACTTTATGTCCTGTCTTTAAAAAAAAAATCTATTTCCAGTGCTGCAGCATTCCTACATTGTTAATCACTGAGCTATTGAGCTAATTGAATATTTTGTTGCATTAAATTCTGTCCACAAGTGTAATTGTTCACTATTTCATGAATGTTTTTAGCAAATGCACTGCGTGTGATAAAGTGCAAGTTGGGTTGAGAAAGGAACAAGATGCAATGTAAATATACTTGCCCTATTATTTTGTGTTTTTTTTTGTTAAGTTTGTGCAATTCTGTGATACACAGGCTCTGCCCTTGGAACCAAATGTTTGTTCCAATCAAAATTAAGGGTGATATTGAATTCACAATCATTGAATTGATTAACTCATCATTTTAATCCCCTTGGGTTCAAAGCCAGAATTAAATCAGTAAAAGTCACCCCATGGTCTCTAAAATAAAGAAACATCAACAAAAATATTTTAATATTTCCAACAATAACTAATCTTGGCCAATACAGAAATATCAGTTCTCGCAGCCTGTCAAAGAACTAATTGCACTTAAGAAAATGCTCAGGAGCCAATTGTTGAAAATAATTAACCCCAAAATCAAACAACATTTACAGAACCAAAACATTCAGTTCAAATTGGCAGTAGCAGTGTTTACCCTCCAGATAAGCTTTTTTCCCACTGTATTTCACTGATCCTGTCACATCATAATTGGATCAGTAGTGAAGGGAGTGAGGTCAGCGAGGTGGGCCTCATAGAATATGAGTTCCCTGATAGGGGCTGTTAATCTGGTCCCAGCAGGGAGCCCTAGTTGACAGATATAAACAGGAGTGTCAGGGTTCTATTCACTTCAGGAGCTGGCTCTGAGCTAGCTGGGTCAATGTTATGTACTATGCACATGTAAATAAAGGGTAACTTGGTGATGGCCTTCATGGAGTTATTTCCGTGGCGGTCATGTTTGGTGTGAGAAAGTTTCAGTAATACCTTTACAATTGAAAATTTGTAATAGTAATGCACCATAAACTCCTGTTATGGATAATTAAAGAGGACATGGCCATGCCGCCCGTAGCTTCAGCTCGAATTCAGTGGTGGGTTCTTATTCTGAGTGCGTACAAGTCCCAAGATGGAACACCATCTGGGAAGCCAAGTGGCAAATGAGCCTTGAACCTTGAGCTGCTTCCACTGGCAGATATGCCACCAATGGTGCCCCCAATGGACATGTCTGTTCTGGTTTTAAATTTTCTGGACACCCTTTCAGTCACCGCTAAAAATATCATACTGTGAATACAAAAAGATCCCATCCTGGCAAAAGTAAAACTGTTGGGGGTGATGGAGGAAGTGAAAGGGCCATCACAACCAGAACTGAAATCTTTCTGGAACTGGTGAGACCAGACCCAGATCATTGTAGAGGATGGCATATTATTATAAGGAGCAAGCAAAGGTCACCACCAGATACAGGCTGGACCCCACCAGGGTTATCAAGGAGTTTCCAACTTTGAAAATATTGGTGAGAATTTATGTCTAGTGGCCAGGGATTGGTTGACAATGTAACTGCATTGGTGGGACAATGCCCAGAGTGCCAGCAGCAAATATTACCACCACCAGCCCCTCACGTTCATGGGAGTGGCTGGAGTCCGTTAGACGTTCGTTATGCTGGTCCTTGCACAGGCTGTATGTTTTTAGTCATCATGGACATTCACTCAAAGTGCTTAGAGTTCATTAGTCAAAATAGGGGATGATAATTGAAAAGTTGCAGCATCTTCTTGCAATAAGTGGACGCTCAGAGATATTACTCACAGACAAAGGACCATAATTTACCAGCAGAGAATTTGAGTATTTCCTAAAGTTGAATGGCATTTGGCATGTAAGAACAGCTCCATACTATCCAGCATATAATGGTCTGATGGAAAGAACAGTCCAGCCTTTGAAGACTGGCTGAAAGAAACACCTACAGCTTCACTCGATACCAAATTTCTACTTCCTGTTTGATTATTGGACCACTCCTCACACAACTATAGGGATAGCTTCAGCAGAGTTGCTAATGAGGAAAAGACTCGGCACCAGATTAAACCTGACCTTCTCAGAGTTGAGGGGGTGGGTGAAACAGCATCAGGAATGCCAGTCCTGGACACAAGACTCCGTGAAGCAAGAAAGACAGCTAACTTCGGGGAACAAAGTTTGGTGTGGAAATCACAGGAATGGCCCTGCCTGTGAATGGCCCTGGGTAGAAGGCATGGTAAATGCGAGGTCAGGACCCATGTCAGTACAAAGTTCAAGTCGGAGAGTCAGTCCTGAACATTTTGTGGACCTCGCAAACAGGACAGTGCCTCTCAGAGCATTTATCAAGGCTATCAGACCTCATTTCTTCTCCCTCTCTGCCTAGCATCGAAGAAAATTCTGACAATGTGATGGACACGGCAAATGTCATAGCCTCAACACCATAGCCACCTGAAGAAGATGGGTTTCAGCTGAGATGCTCTGGATGCAAGCAGTGGGCTATGGTCCAGAACACACCTCCAGTATCCGAGGCAGAGTCAGAGGAACCAGACCTGATGTGAAAATGCCCCAGGAAAAATTACAGGAAAAAGAACAGGCCTGCATCCCAGGAGTAAGACAGGGAGAGATGTCATTGGAACAAGATTAGCCAGGTGGGCTTCATAGAATATGAGTTTCCTGATTGTGGCTCTTAACCTGGTTCAAATCAGGGAGCCCTGACTGACAGACATAAACAGGAGTGTCAGGGTTCTGTTCACTCCAAGAGTCAGCTCTAAGCTAGCTGGGTCAGTGTCATGTACAATGCACACATAAATAAGGGTTGACCTGGTAATGGGATATTGTCTTTCGGAATTATTTCAGGAATCCTGTACTCAAAGGCACTCCCTGGCTCTCTGCTTTTGAAAGTGTCACTCCCTCACACGTCTGCCAGCTAATAAAAACCCTGAGGCTGTCCCTCCCCTACCACTCCTGATGGCCTGTTCAATCCACCAATTGCCCAGCTTCCACCTTACCATTCCAAATAGAGCAATTTTCCTGAACAAGGTCAACCAGCAAGTGGTTCAAAGAATGGGAAAATGAAAAGTCATTAACCACTTCCTTGTGGGAAAAAAACACAAATTTGTCAAATAGGATTTGAGCTACCATGCTGAGAATGGCTCTTGTTAAACACGTTCAGGATGATCCCATGATCAATCAGTGTTCACTACTCGGGGCTGAGTACAAACCTCATATGCAAGAGACAAAAATGATTGCACATTACTGAGGAATGTGTTCTCTACAAACTTAAGTGGTGACTAAGCACCATAAACTCACTAAATGAGGTGGTTATTGCTTGGCTTTGCAAATTTGCATTCATTAAGTTAACTAAATGAATCATATGATAGGAAAAAGACAATAATATCCATGCTAATTTTATCATATTTTAAGGATCAAGTTTGTTGCAATTAGCCTGCCTTGTTTCATGGCAATGGCTATATGTGTATGTGTGCTCGCATCAGGAGAAGGTAGAATCAGATTGTCCATAGTGCCATTCAGTGTCAAATTGTATGCCATTCATCTGGTCAATATTCCGAATAGGAAGCAATTACAGAATGTATATCTTGAATCATATGTGTGCGTATTCTGAAGTGAAAAAGTTAAAAATCACACAACGCCAGGTTTACAGCTTGTACACAATTGAGAAGCTGTTGCTGCTTTGCAACATATCTTTTGATACAAGTCAGTATGTTGCTATTACGATCATTGTAATCATTTTCATCCAAATGAGATAAATAAAAGGCAATAAAGAGAAATAGGCCTCCTCTTTCCAAGCCGTAATGCTGAATTTCAGTTCCTGCTTGAGAGTAGAACTTGGGAGCAGCCCATTGAACCTATTCCACCATTCATTTAACTTATATGGATCTGTAGTTTAATTCAATTTACTTTGCTGCTTTGATTCCATAGCCCTTAATAGCATAAGAACATAACCATGAGATATAGGAACAGAAATTAGGCCATTTGGCCTATTGAGTCTGCTCCACCATTCAATCATGGCTGATAAGTTGTCCAACTGCATTGTTGCGCTTTCTCCCCTTAACCAATGATCACCTTGAAAAGAACCTATCTATCTCTGTTTTAACTACACTCAATGATCTGGCTTTCACAGCCTTCTGTGGCAATGAATTCCACAGATTCACCACTCTCTGGCTGTATCTATATTCTAAAAGGTCTTCCCCTTACTGTCAGGATGTGCCCCCAGGTCCTCATCTCTCCTCCCTATGGAAACATATTCCCAATGTCCACACTGTTCTGACTGTTCAGTCTTCTATATTTTTCAATTAGATCCCCCAGCATCCTTCTAAACACTGTCGAGTATAGTCCCAGAGTCCTGAAACGTTCCTCATATGTGAAGCCTTTCATTCCTGGGATCATTCTCATGAACCTCCTCTCACCCGTTCCAGGGCCACTACATCTTTCCTGAGATATAGGGCCCAAAATTACACGCAATATTCTAAATGTGGTCTGACCAGAACCTTATAAAACCTCAGAAGTACATCCCTGCTTTATATTCTAGTCCTCTTGAGAGGAATGACAGCATTGTATTTGCCTGCCTAACTACCAACTCACTCTGCAGGTTTACCTTAAGAGAAGCCTGGATTAGGACTTCCAAGTTCCTTTGCACTTCAGATTTCTGTATTTTCTTCCCATTTAGAAAATAGTCCATGCCTCCATTCTTCCTACCAAAGTGCATGACTTCACACTTTCCCACATTGTATTTCATCTGTCACTTCTTTGCCCACTCTCCTAACTTGTCTAAATGCTTCTGCAACCTCCCCGCCTCATCAGTACTACCAGCCCCTCCACTTACCTTTTTATTATCTGCAAACTTAGTCAGAAAGCCCTCAGTTCCTTTATCCAGATCATTAATGTATAAAGTGAAAAGTTGTGGTCCCAACACTGAGCCTTGAGGAACACTACTAGTCACTGGCTGTCATCCTGAGAAGGACCATTTTGTCCCCACTCTCTGCTTTCTACCAGACAGCCAAGCTTCAGTCCATGCTGGCACCTTGCCTCGAACATTATGGGTGTTTATCTTACCCAGTAGCCTCCTGTGTCTTATTGAACAGATCAATAAAAAGAGTAGGCTTAATTTGGCATTTTGTTTCATTGTTAACTATTTTAATCACTCATTTATGAAATAAATTTTACCTGTTCTTTTTGGTGTATCTTCTGTCAATGAAGTTGAACAAGAATTTGGAGCCATTGATATCATCATCATGCACTCCCACTGAACCAAATGTAGTGTGCCAGTTGTTGCTCCATTTCATCGAATCTCTGCTCCATTCTTAGCTCTTTACACTGCCACGTATCTGCATAGCTTAAAGATTGAAAAACAAAAACGTGGGTGAATTGATTTTCTCGTTGTCTGTGGCAATGGAATTTTTGAGAATGACCAGTTGTGGCATTCTCCTACGATTTTTGCAGGCAGACCCTGGGTTGTGAACGAATTCTGATCCTGAGTCTGAACATAAGCCAGGACACAATATAAAGTAGCTGTTCGTAAGTACAAGAAATGTTCATATATTGGATCTTTATGATTACACTCATTTTTGGGATCATGTTTGTAATTATAAGCATTCCTAAGTTGGATGTTTCTAAATCAAAGTGGCTGCCAGAATGCAGTTTTGTCACAGGCAATGCAACTGCATATGAGAAACGTACATGCCCTGAAGTTGCATTGGGAATAAACACAGTCTTGTTTTTGACTAAAGCCAAAAAGCACTATGTGCAATTCAGTTCAGAACAAGTTTCTTGACACTCATGTACACTAAGTTAACACAATTTGAATGTAAATATAACAGATTTTCCCACTCTCCATCGCACCTAATCAACTTAGCTCCCTCTGTTTCTATGACATGACCCTGTAATAACTGGAGCACTGTTTTCAATATCAGCACCCACTGGTAATGAAATTGCTATTCCAGGGCAGAACCTCCCACTTAATTCTACAGCAGTCAATTGTATACTTGCTTAATTGCAGAAGAGTATGAAGTCTCTAATTTTTGTCTCATTTCCCTTTCAACAGTAACATAATTAATCAAATAGACTTGCATAAAATGTGCATTTGCTTATGAAATTCTGCCTTTGGATTGAATTGCACCTGCTTATTTGCATCTCCTGTTTGGTTTCCTGATCTAATCAGTGTCAGTCAGAGGTATCTATATTTCTGAGAGTTCTCAAAGACATGCCCCCACTTCACCCACCCCCCACCCCCTGCCAAAATGCATTAATGAAATTAATAAAATAAAATGCCAACCATTTTTTCTCCATTAAATGCTGACTAACCTATTATCCATTGGAATTTCATTTGAAATCCTGGTTCCCAATTTCTTACCATTTTGTATTTGTTGAGGCAACCTTTGTGATTGGGAGCAATTCTACAAATAATTCCAACTGCCTTCTTGCACCTTTCACAAGTGAAAATGTGATTTTACGGTTGAACTTAGAGTAAAGTTAAAATTCACATAACACCAGGCTGTAGTCCAACAGGTTTATTTGAAAGTACAAGCTTTGTCCACCCCAGTCCAACATCAGCAACTTCACATCTTGGAGTAAAGTATTAAGCTTTCTGATTTAGAGGAAGCCACACCTCAGAGAAATGCATAAACGTCAGTCATCGGTTATAAATCAGGTTTTTCAGTTTGCCATATGTATTATTACACCCAGACCCCAGGTGAGGTTTGGTTCCAGTCAGGATACCTCAAAACTCCCAGGTTGGGGGGGGAGGGAAGTGAGCTGGCCGCCTTTATTTGTTTAACAACACTCATGTTTGGTTGCAACAAGATTAATTTAAACTGCTCTCTCCCATATGGATACCTTTCTCTTGGAGGAAAATGAACTGGAGTTTCAAAAGGATCCAATTTACACAGGCTTTCTTGAATTAACAAAAAAGTGAGTTTGCTTATTACTACACACATGAAGAAGTTGCAATACATATGCACATATGTTAGATTTAAGAGATGAATCCAAAAAGATAAAAGTTAAAAGAAACAACAGATATCCAGATCAGTCTGTGAACCATTTGTGAAGAGCAAACAGTTTAACATTGTGGCTGTTACAGTGGAATTTCAGGTAGCATGAACATTGACAGTTGAACAGTCAGTTTTATGATCCTAGATTTGCTGAAAATCTGTAATCCTGATTCTTTTTGACTGTGATTAAATTCCAATATTCAGGTTTAGAGAGAGTTCTTTTGGCTAGCTGCTAGCATGCTAACCTCCAGCTTCCAGACTGAGAAGGATGCAATATACCTGAAATATCATGGTGACTAAGGGATAGTCCTTCAACTTTGATCATCACAGCATTCTAATGCTTCAACCTACTCTGGTACACATGAGAATGTCCCATCCCATTCACACGCTCCACTAGAGTTGAACTGACTTTTAAAACCCTGTCCTTTTGTATTCGTCAAAGGGGAAAACGCAAACTGTGTCTGCAGTTTGAGACATAACCTGCAACGGATGGCTTATTGTTGAACAGGGGATGATGAGCCTCATGTTATCTTTGTAGTAACAGATATCACAGTTCCATTTCTTTGAAGTTTCTTTGACAGCTTTAAATGTTACACCCAACTGGTCCCACACTGAATTGTTGTCAGCCTGCTCCTGAATTTATACAGACTTTTTTTTATCTCTGTAACAGTTCTCTTTTAAAAAAATATTTTGCAATCAAGGGATAAAAATACCTGTAGTGTTTTGGGGTTCTGACCAATTGTCATTACAGCTTATCACGCTCTATATTCATTCCTATGTTTAGGAAATAATTTAATTACTAGCCTTTCATTCAAATTTCAAAGAAATTTTGCAACAACAACTATCAATTACTAATACCTTGAAAATTAAAGACCCATAATGATACAAGGAAACCCACAGGTAAATTTTGATTTACTTATTCAATATTAGATTAGATTACATTACATTACAGCGTGGAAACAGGCCCTTCGGCCCAACAAGTCCACACCGGCCCACCAAAGCACAACCCACCCAAATATAAATTTGATTCCTCATTGGTTCCACAGCAGTGTTATCAGGAAATTCTCAATGGGTTCATATTAAATCCTAACAACAGTGTAACAAAAATGTACCTTATTTAAAACAAAGTGATGAAATTATTCTTAAAGGAGCAGAGAGAAAAATTGAATCAAACACCTTGAGAGGTTTGTGATAATTTTGCTCACAATCATTACAGTTGGTGCAATTACATAATACATTTAAAGTGTGTGGCTTTTTTTAAAATGATAAATCATGGAAATCTGTAACAAACTCTCATTTCAATAAAAGCCAGAGAAGAGAAAATCAAGTTGAAAGTAGAAGAAGCAAGAAACACTATTTTTTTTTCCTCAGGTAAATAACAGCAATTCTGTCAGCTTAATCAGGAGCAAGCAGATCTGAAATGTCTCCCTTCTGCACCTACCTCAATTTAAGACCTCTCAGGATGTCTCATCTAATTTGTTTTGAAGTCAGCTTTGCTTTCATCTCCGCAGTTAGAAATAGAAGCTTTTCTTTACTTTGATCTATATGGTACACTATTGATTCAGTAAAAACAATGGTCAAACTTGTCGAATATATGAATGCTTTTTATTATATTTATGTGAACAGATTGTGTGGTAAAGGTATCGAGCTTCTTTAATAAGACAAAATTCTGCAAGATATTCCCTTCCTTACTAGGCTCTGTGAATGATCATGAATAAAGTTCTGTACCTGGTGACTTTAATAAAGGGAATGCATTTCATATGGCGCTAAGAATAATTCATAAATCTTGCATTTTGCTGATGGTCTGTCACACTAAGAAATGTCACAATGCTGAAGCCTAATCCTCATTGAGTAATGCATCAGTATTATTCTAGGCTGATGATATCATGGAAGCTGCCAACTTATGAAATTCAGAAAAATTGATGATGTTTTGAAAATAACTGACATTACAGCAACTTTCACGCCCCTACTCCCCGCTCCCCCGCCCCACCAACCACCATTTTTAAAAAAGTGACAGGTTTATCAAAACATGTAACTGAAAAGCCAGTCCTAAATAAAACTTTTGGTCAATGCCAATGTTTCCTCATATTTTAAATTCCTTTACCTCTGTTGCATTGAATTTCATAAATCATGTTCGTATTTAGGATTAAAAGCCACAGTTTAGATTGTTCCACTATGAAAACTGAAATCTAAGAGCCCTGTCTTCAACAGATGAAAAGTCATTAAAATGAGAATGCGGTAAGGCATGAGCATGTCATGATTTTAGATGTATGTACGCCCATTGTCTCATCTGTCACATACATTACAAGTGGATAAGGACAAAACATCATATTTATACAGTAGATTTCAGGCATTAATGAAGGAGGATTTGACCATTTAGAACAAAAAATATTTTCTCAAGAAGTAGCAGGCGTGACATTCTTGAAAATATGTAAGGTTTGCAATCTTTCATTTTCTACTATTTTGCCTTTAAAATCAAAACAAATGGAGTGGAATGCCATTAGATCCAAATGGAACTTGTCAACCCTGTGTGATAAAAACTGAAGTGCTATTCTGCATTGCCAAAATGTCTTTCACCAGAGAATGATTTATGATAGTAGTGGAAAAGATATCAAAACCTTCTCTCAGAATCCTTTGCAGAGAAATACGTTGTGTGTTTGTGACTTACTTCAACACAAATCTAAAGTTATGATATGCTTCCAAGTATTGTCTTGACCAATTACTTTCATAGAAGTTGATCATTCAGTTTGCTTTTTGCTGGGGCAATTGAAAAGCAAACCCATTTAGAATGCAAAACGTAAAGTCTTACAATACAGTCTTCCCTCCATCCTTTGGGGCAGGCATAGATCATTAACTGCATAGACTGTGTGGAATCCATCATTGATATGGGCACACACAAATGCATCCCACATTTGTAGCCAACCTTATGGCAATGGTGATAACCTGACATCACACCAGTGAATCAGTTGATCGGAAAGAAGGTCCTGACAATGTCTACTACTGTGTTAGAACACAAAAGTAGGCAATTCAACCCCTTGAGTCTGCTCCGCAATTTAGTACAATCATGACGCATCTCACTTTGGCCTCAACTCCACTTCCCTGTGACGATACTATGGCTTTACGAGATGTATTTTGTCTTTGTTTTATTTTTCAATGAAGAAAGATTGAGATCAGAAATAATGATTGGTCTGCTTCAAAGCCTATAAAGTAAACAGGTGAGGCCTTGGGATTTTTTTTCCCAAGGTTGGAACAACAGAAGTAGCCAGAATGAATGGAGTCATGCTCCCATGAAGCCAAGACTTTTAGTTTTAGTTTCTCATTAGCAGTTGTGTGTGGGGTGTTGAAGCTGGATTTGAAAGCTATAGTACATGTCTCCCTGCTACTCTCTCTCTTTTTGCACATTTCTTGTGATGGTTTTCCTCCTGGACAAGAGAATTGCCTGTGGGATTGCCTATTTTACTGAATTTTGCCTTTTGCCAAGAGTGTGTTTATGGGATGTTAATATATTGGAACAGTTAATTATGAATAGTTAATATATCTATTAATTTGTTAAATATTTCGACAGAGTTACAGTTAAGCCAATTGTTTTCTTTTATTTTTGCTTTGTCTGTGTTTTAATTATAGTGTTTGTGTAGATTATGTTCTGCTTCAAATCTGATAGTTTAACCAATCAAATTGCATCCAGAATGCAACACTTGGCACTTCCTTTAAAATAAGAAAAAATGAGGGTCTAGACTGTCTTCTGAATAATTTGAGGGGTTTTAGTCTGGTCAATTACAACTCTGCATAGCCCTTTAAACTGTTAAAAATTAAAAATCTATCTCTGCCTTAATTTTACTCGATGCCCCTGCATCCACCACATCCTGGGGTAGTGAATTCCCTAGATCCATGACCTTTTGAAAGAAATAATTTCTCCTCAGCTCTGCTTCAAAGCTGCTATCTGTTATCTTAAAACTGCTGTCTTTTGATCTAGATTTCTCCATAGGAGGAAACATCCTCTCTCAGCCTCTGTCAATCCCCTTTTGCATCTTGTACACCTCAATTAAATCTCCTCTTGTTCTTCTGAATGCCAGACAGTATATCCCTAAACCTCTGAACCTCCCTTCATAAGACAAACACCTCACTTCTCAAATCAATGAAGTAAAACTTCTCTGAACTGCCTCCAATCTAACTAAATCCCTCCTCAAGTAAGAGTGACCAAACTTGTACCCAATACCACAGGTGCAGTTTCACTAATGCCTTGTAAAATGCAGCAACATTTGCCAACTTGTCTACTCTACTCCTTTAGCCATAAATGTCAAAATTCAATTTGCCTACCTTATTACCTGACCAACCAACATGTCAGTTTTCCGTGACTCATGCATGAGGACACCCAAATCCCTCGGCACTAAAGCATTCTAATGCTTTTCTTCTTTTCGATCATAAGTTGCCTTTCTAACTATGTGACTGAAATCTATAAAATTATACTTAGTAACATTAAACTTAGTCTGATAAATTTTGGTCCATTCACCTAACCTATCGATGTCAATTTGTAAGTTTCTTATTTCTTTATTGCAATTTGCTTCCCCACTTATTTTCATGTCATCTACAATTTGTCCCTGCATCCAAGTCATTAATATTGATTGTGAATAGTTGGAGTCTGAGGACTGAACCCTTTGGCAGCCTGTTAGTTACATCTTACCAACCAGAAAAAGACCTGATATGCTGACTCGCTCCTTTCTGTTAGTTAGCCAATACAAGCTAATAAATTACCTGAACCCCATATGATCTTGTCCCATGCATTAACATTTGTACTGCACATACTAAATGCCTTCTGGAAGTCCAGATATACTATATCTCCAGGATCCCATTTATCCTCTTTGCTTGTTAGATCTTCAAAGAACTCAAACAGATTAGCCAAATATGATATATCCTTCCTAAAACTATCCTGATTTTGATGGATTGTCATTTGATTTTCCAAATATCCTGTCATTAATTCCTTAATAATGGATTCTAACAATTTTTCAACAACCGATGTTAAACTAACTACTTTATAGTCTTTTACTTTCTATCTCCCACCCTTTTTGAATTAAGATATTGACATCAGCATTTTTCCAATCCAGTGGAATCTCTCCTACATTCAGGGAATTTTGGAATGTTATAACTAGTACATCCACTATGTCTGCTGCCAGTTCCTTTAGTACCGTAGGATATTGGCCATCAGGCACTGAGTACTTGTATTCTTTCAATCCCAATAGTTGTTCAGTGCTTTTTTCCCTAATGATGATGATTATCTTTTCTATAATCTCTGCATGACCTGTACTATTGGCATGGTACTAATATCTTCCAGCATGAAACTGGAGAAAAATATTGATTTAATTTTTCTGCTATTTCTTCATTCCAACGATAAGCTCCCTAGCTTCATCCTCAAATACACCAAGATTCAGTTCAACTGCTCTTCCATATTATATATTTATAGAAGCATGTGCAATCCATTTTTATACTTTGCATTCGTCTTTTTTTCATCATTTACCTTTACTCTAATTATCACATTTTCAGTAACCCTTTGTTCATCTTTAAAGATTTTCCAATCTTCCAGCCTACCACTGGCCCTTGCAATATGATATGCTTTAGTTTTTGTGCTTATGTTATCTTTAATGTCCTTGCTTAGCCAGGGATTTTTTTCCACTCTTACAATCCTTCTTCCTCTCTGGGATATATTTTAGTTGGAATGAACTAAATATCTCCTTAAATATCTGCCACTGCTCATCAACTATCCTACCTTTTAGTCTTCCTGCCTAGACCATAATAGCCACATCTATCCTTGTACCTACACAGTATCTTTGCTTAACTCCAGGACACTGATCTGGTATTCCAGCTTTTCGCCCTCAAACGGAAGTTGAAATTCTAGCAGCAATGATCACTCTTCCCTTAGAGGAAGTTTTGCTATGAAATCATTAATTAATCCCCCTCATTGCACAATGCGAATTACAGAATAGCCTGTTCCTGGTTGGTTCCCCAACATATTGCTCCAAGAAATAATCTCTGATGCATTCAATGTACTCTTCCTTGAGGCTACACTTGCCAGTTTTATTAATCCATCTTTGTGCATATTAAATTGTCCATCATTATTGCTGTGCCTTTCTTACAAATCTGCAACATTTTGTAGTTTATACTATGCCCCACCGTGGAATAACTGTTTGGGATCTATGGATTATTCCAACCAAACATTTATTTCCATTACAATTATGTATTTCTATGTCTTAATCTCCAATACTTATTATCATTTCTCACAAAAACACTGATTTATATCCCTCACTAACAAAGCTACACCACCTCTTTTTCTTTACTGCCTCGCTTTCTGAAACACTTTGTATTCAATTCCCAAACTCCTAGTCCCCCTGCAACCACATCTCAGTAAATGCCACTAAATTACACCCATTTACACAGTTGATTCATTAATTTATTTCTGAATGTTTTGTGTATTCAAGTACCAAGCATTTCGGATTGTAAGTTGTTAATGTTTCCTGCACTCTTATGATTCCTTGGTGCAATATGACATTCTCACATTCTGTCCCTTCCTTTTATTTTACGTGACCATAAGGCTAGTCTCATTACTAGCCTGCAATCCCACCTTCTTCTTTAACTTAGACTTTCTAATTTTCCATGAAATCGAACCATCTGCTGCCACTATTTAATTTAAAGCCTCATCTATAGCCCTAGTTTTGCAATTCACCAGGACTCTGGTCCCAGTATGATTCAGGTGGAGCCTGTTCCATCAGAACAACTCTCTCCTTCCCCATTTCTCGTGCCAATCTACTTTGAATTGGAACCCATTTCTCTCATACCAATCTCTTTGCCACACATTTACTTCTTAAACCTGTTGATCATATTCCAAGTTGGTCATGGCTCAAGTAATAATTTGGAAATTATTACATTTTTGATTCAACTTTTCAATTCTGCCCCTCGCTTTCATGTTCCCTCAGCAGAACCTCCTTCCACTTTCTACTTATATCGTTGGTACCTACGTGGACAAGACAACTGAATCTTTCCTCTTCCACTCCAATTCCTCTGTGCCACTCTCTACACTGTTCTAACTTGCCGGGTTTGCCTGACCTTGTGCTGTTACCCTTCCCCCGCTGTTTTTAGATAACATACCAGCCACAGGTGATTGCTGGAGACATAGAGACAATAGAAGTGGATCTGAAGTGGGCAGCATTAGTTGGTGTGTAAAAGTGAGGTTAAGTGTCTAAAAGTTAGGTATGAGTCCTGAGTATCAAGATGTTGCTTTTGAATGAATGATGGGTTTGTGATTCTTTGGGCAGCTTGGAAACTTGGTGTTCTGGTTGTTACATTCTTATTTTCAACATATCAAACACAACCAAGCATTTGTGAAACAATATCAAATCTTCTTTATTTGAAGATAGAACTAGTTGGAGATAGAGATGCAGGGAAGTTGAGTAGGGTATATCCAATAGCTACAATTGCTGCTTTAAACTACCTTAAAAGACGTGGGACTTTTATTTCATTAACCTTGTATAGAATATGGAAGTCACTGGGAAGTCTAACATTTATTGCTCATCACAAATTGTCCTTGAACTGACTGGCACATTGGGCCATTTCAGAGGGCAGTAAAGCATCAGTCCGATTGCTGTGGGCATGAAGTTGCATGTAAACTAGCCCAGGTAAGGACAATACAGATCTCTCGCTAAATGATATGAGTGAACCAGATGGGTTTTTACAACAATCATCATTGGTTTCATGGTTGCCGTTATGTTGGCTTTTCAACTCCAGATTTTATTGGTTGAATATATTCATACATTACACAAACTGCCATGGGACTGTTTGAACCTGGAGCTCTGGATGAGTGATGTTTCTACCATGCTGCCGTCACCTCCTCATACAGCCATGTCCTCCTGAGGTATTTATGATGATGATCGACTGTTAAAGATATGCCATCAGCACCTCTTAAACCAATGTAATGCATAGGAGATGTATTGTGAGGATGTATTTACTGACTTTGATCACTCTTTGTGGCACTGCTACGAGTTCCTCAGGTCCAGATTGTGAAAATTGACCTTCTCAAACTGACTTCTGATGGTGGTCCACTGGGTTCCCTGCATTTCTCCTCATAATTTCGGTGATGGGCATTGCCAGTGATAACCTTTCATTCCTTGCTCTAATTTGTTTACTCTGACATGCTAAGGGCCCAACAGCAAAATTATTGTTATTAGTTGTAGTCCAGGGATGAGCACTGCTAATTTTCATAGAATTCTGGTGGAATTTCAACAAAAAATCCTGAGATAATAAATACCACTTGATGTGGCTTGCTACTGCCAAACCTGCTGTCACAAAAACAAAAATCGCTGAAGAAACGCATCAGTTCTGGCAGCATCTATGGACAGAAAGCAGAGTTAACATTTTTGGTCCGGTGACTTGTCTTCAAAACTGCAGAAATGTTAGCTATTTCATTATTGCTCCAATAGATAAGAATCGAGGAAGAATGTACTTCGTTCTGACTTCCCTTTGAATATTTATTAATTGGTCCTCCTAATTATTTCCAAACCAGAGCTTTATCAAATAATTATGATGTCAAATCTGGGACTGTTTTCAAAAGCCCACGTTCATTTGATTTCTGCAGTTAACAGTCCACTTTTGTGAGTAATTGCTAACCCTGAGCTTGCTAGTGTGTTTAATGATGTTGAGAACAGCTGAGTGGACAGTGGAGACATATTCACCTTTCTTTATACACACAGTAGGTGCAATGTAACAGATTTCCAGATTCACAAAGTACATCGAAAAATATACAGGGCCAACAATGTGCTGTTATCAGTCATTTATCTTGTCAAGCTACTGTTTGTGTTGAGGGTAATTTGTGGCTCAGCAAGCCTATTCAGCAAACAAAAAGACACCGCAGATTATACAATATTGATTTTTAGGCACTCGTGAGCTTGCTAATAGCAGTCTGCATTCAACTGCCACAACACAAAAGGAGAAAGATTAGCTTGTGCAGAATTTCATTTTGTGGTCAAGGGCTCCTCACTGAACATGGATTATTTGGAAGATGCCTGCATTCTGCCTTTTAAAAAAATATATAAAATGGAAATATAATAATTTACGGTGTTTATTGTAGAATTCAATAGTTCAAGTGTTTGCTGTGATTATGTGAATCTGTTAACTGCTGTCTGTGCTATGTCTAGTTAATCAAGTCTTCATGTAGCTATCAAACCAGAGAAACTAAAAGTAAGTTGGAAGCCTGTGCTGTGACATTTGATAAGGACTATAAGTAAAATACCTTCACACATAGAACTGGTGCGTCATCTGTGTACATTTCCAAGGTGTCAGGCACAAAGACTCAGATTTTACAGTCACCCAAATTCTTATTGTTGACCCAGATTTTCCAGTCAAGATCAGTTTGGAATCCTATTTGCAATTCTGATTGGACATTTAAAAAAAAGACATTTGTTTTTATATCAGTTCTTCCCCTGAATTTTCAATTCAGTAGCATTCTCATCCAAAGTAGCATATAGACTCCTTACAGAAACATTAGCAGAGTGAATCTGCATGAAAATTCTATCCTTTTAAGTGCCAATACTCTGATTTAACTTGTGGGATGTAAACATTACTGGCTGGCCAACATTTTTATTGCCCATCCCTGGTTGCCGAGCTGTTTTCTTGACCTGCTGCAACCTACATGCAGTAAGTTGACCCACAATGCCCTAAGAGAGAGAGAATTCCAGCATTTTGACTCAGCAATATATTTCCATTTCAGGATGATGAATGGCTTGGAGGGGTTCTTGTAGGTGGTGGCATTCCCAAGTATCTGCTGCCCTTGTCCTGCCAGATTGATGTACTCATGGGTTTGGAAGGTACAGTCTCAGGATCATTGTTGAATTTCTGTGGTGCATCTTGTAGATGGTACACACTGCTAAGACTGATGGAGTGGATGTTTATGGATGTGGTGCCAGTCAAGGGGAGCTGTTTAGTCCTAGATGGTGTCAGGCTTCTTGAGTGTTGTTCAGCATGCACCCATCCCAAGCATGTGAGGAGTATTCTATCATGCTCCTGACTTTTGTTTTCTCGATGGTGGACAAGCTTTGGGGAGTCAAGAACTGAGTTATAAGCAGCAATATTCGTAGCCTCTGACCTGCTCTTGTAGCCATTGTGTTTTTGTGGCAATTCCAGTTGAGTTTCTGGTCGCTGGTTACCCCAAGTCTGTTGATAGTGGGGGATTCAGTAACGGTAACACTATTGAATGTCAAGGGGCAGAGTTTGGATTGTCTCTTATTGGAGATGGTCATTGCCTGGCACTTGTGTGGCACAAATGTTACTTGCCACTTGTCAGCCTAAGCCTGGATATTGTCTGGATCATGTTGCATTTGAATATGGACTGCTTGAGTGCCTGAGGAGTAACACATGTTACAGAACATTGTGCAGTCATCGGCAGACATCCCCATTTCTCACCTTAAGATGGAGGGAAGGTCATTGATGAAGCAGCTGAAGATGGTAATGCATAGGACACTACCAAGAGGAGCTCCTGCAGAGATGTCCTGGAGCTGAGATGACTGACCGTCAACAAGCACAACCATCTTTCTATGAGCCAGGTATGACTCCAACCAGTAGTGAGTTTATCCCCGATACCTATTGCTTCCTGAATGGCAGGGCTCTGTTGAATGCGACCTTGATGTCAAGGGCTGTCAATTTCACTTCTCCTCTGGAATTCAGGTCTTTTGTCCGTGTTTGTAAGGCTATAATAAGGTCAGGAGCTGAGTGGCCCTGGCAGAAACCAAAATGGGCAAATGTGAGCAGGTTATGGCTGAGCAGATCCTGCTTAATTACACTTTGATGACACCTTCTATCACTTTACTGATAACTGCTTTTTATGTATGGAACATGTTGGGGCAATTTTCCTTGTGGTTGGTTAGTTGCCAGTGTTGTAACAGTACTGGAAGAGGTTGGCTGGTACAGTTGCAAGGTCTGGAGCATAAGTTTTCAGTATTATTGTTAGGATAGTGTCAGGGCCCCACAGCCTTTGCAGTATCCATTGCTTTCAATGTTTATTTTTAATCCGTGGAGTGAGTCAAATTGGCTGAAGATGGGGACCTGTAATGCTAGGAACCATTGAGGGATGCTGAGATGGATTGTCCACTTGGCACTTTAGCTGAAGATTGCTGTGAATGCTTCAGCCTTACCTTTTACACTGATGTGTTGGGTTCTTCCATGAGAGAAGATGGGGATATTTGTGAAGACCCACCTCTCTGAGTGAGTTGTTTAATTGTCCATTACCATTCACGACTGGATATGGCAGGACTGCAGAACTTATATCTGACCCATTGGCGTTGGATCTCTTAGCTGTGTCTATCACTTTCTGCTTATGCTGTCTGGCATGCAAGTAGTCTTGTTTCCTGACTTCACTAGGTTGGCACCTCATTTTCAGTTTTACCTGGTGCTGCTCCTGGCATATCCTCTCCATTGAACCAGGATTGATCCCCTGACTTGTTGGTAATTGTCTAGTGGGGATGTGCTGGGCCATGATGTTACAGGTTGTTTTGGAGTACAATTCAACTGCTTTTGATGGCCAACAGCACCTCATGGTTGCCCAGTCTTGAGCTGCTAGGTCTGTTCAAAGTCTGTCCCATTTATCACGGTGAGAGTGCCACACAACCTGATGGAGGGTATTCTCAGTGTGATGGTGGAACTTCATCTCCACAAGGATTGTGCCATTGTCACTCCTACTGATACTGTCATAGACCGATGCATCTGCAGCCAGAGGAATGGTAAGGATGAGGTTAAATGTATTTATTTCCCTTTGGTTGGTTCCCTCACCACCTGCTGCAGACCCAGTCTAGAAAATATGTCCTTCAGAACCTGATCAGCTCAATCGATAGTGCTGCTGATGAGCAATCTTTGGTGGTGGACATTGAAATCGCCCACTCAGAGTACATTTTGCACTTTTGCCATTCTCAGTGCTTCCTTGAAATGTTGTTCAATATGTATGATTGTTGATTCATCAGACAAGAGAGGGCAGTACAGAATAATCAGCAGGAGCTTTCCTTCCCCATGTCTAACCTGCAGCCATGACACTTCAAGAGGTCTGGAACTAATGTTCCAGGGCAACTCTCTCCTGACTGTGCTGCTACCTCTGCTGGGTCTGTCCTCCCTATGGAGCAGAACCTCCAGGGATAGTCCGGGTGGTGTCTAGAACATTCTCTGTCAAATTTTATTTCATCGGTATTCAGGTCATTGCTTGACACATCTGTGAGACAGCTCTCCCAATTTTGTCACTCACATCCGACTATTGGTAAGGAGGATTTTGCAGAGTCGACAGTGCTGTTTTTTCTACTGCCTTTTCCAGTGTCTTGATTGATGTTAGGTGGTCTAACTGCTTTCATTTCTTTGTTAAGACTTCGTAGGTATTGATCCAACTGAGCGGCTTGCTCAGCCATTTCAGAGGACAGTTAAGCAACAACCACGTTACTGTGGGTCTGGAGTCACATGTAGGCCAGACCAGGTGAGGATAGCAGATTTTCTTCCCTGAAAGACATTGGTGGCTGGATAGGTTCTTCTGACAATTGATAATGGCATTGTGGTCAAGAGTAGATTCTTAATTCCAAATATTTTTAATTGAATTCAAATTCCTGTGGCAGAATTCAAACCCAGGTCCTCAGAACATTCACTGAGTTTCTGGATGAACCATCTAGCAATCGTACCACTAGGCCATTGTCTCCCCTTATAACCTCATTGAAAGCTACTAAGAAATGTTAAATATAAAAAGCAAGTGTGGTGATCAAGTGTGGGGTGAAGATGGCAGGTGAGAGAGGACTGTTTGTTCTAGTTGGTGAAGAGTTAGGTTGGCAGTTGGGAGACAACATTACAGAGTGTATAGTTGCAGATAAGTAGGGTAAGTATGGTGCAGGGAAGATATGTTGAGTTGGCTGCCAGTAGGGGCGGCACGGTGGCACAGTGGTTAGCACTGCTGCCTCACAGCGCCAGAGACCCGGGTTCAATTCCCGCCTCAGGCGACTGACTGTGTGGAGTTTGCACGTTCTCCCCGTGTCTGCGTGGGTTTCCTCCGGGTGCTCCGGTTTCCTCCCACAGTCCAAAAAAAACATGCAGGTCAGGTGAATTGGCCGTGCTAAATTGCCCGTAGTGTTAGGTAAGGGGTAAATGTAGGGGTATGGGTGGGTTGCGCTTCGGCGGGTCGGTGTGGACTTGTTGGGCCGAAGGGCCTGTTTCCACATTGTAATGTAATGTAATCTAATCTAATCTAATCTAGGTGATGGCTTTAGGCTGATGGGTGACTGAGGAATCAGTTTAGGTGAACAGGTATATTTTTAAAATGTATTTCTTTTGTGGGATATTGGCATCGCTGGCTGGCCAGCATTTATTGCCCATCCCTAGTTGCCCTTGAGAAGGCGCTGGTGAGCTGCCTTCTTGAACTGCTGCAGTCCACCTGCTGTGGGTTGACCCACAATGCCCTGAAGGAGGGAAGAAGCGTTAGACTGACAGGTGGGTTGGGGGACAGGGTTGCAGTATACATTGTAAGGTGGGTGTATGGTCTCAAGAAGAAGTGATTGAAAACCCGTTGGGTGAGGGGAGGGGTTACTGTGTACAATGCAAGATGGGTGTATGGTCTCAGGAAGAAGTGATAGAGTGCCAGGTGGATAGGGAAGGAGGTTGTAGTGTACGATGTAACATGAGTGGGGGGAGGGGTTTGCAGTGTACAATGCAAGATGAGCTTATGGTTGCAGGAAGATGTGATAGAATGCCAGGTGAGTGAGGGGAGGTTTGCAATGTACAATGCAAGATGAAGGTATGGTCGCAGGAAGATGGGATAGAGTGCCAGGTGGGTGGGGAAGGGGGATGCAAGTTTACAATGTAAGATGCGTGTATGGTCTCAGGAAGAAGTGATAGAGTGCCAGGTGGATGGGGGGAGGAGGTTGCAGTGTACGATGTAAGCTGGGTGGGGGGAGGGGTTGCAGTGTACAATGTAAGGTGGGTGTACGGTCTCAAGTAAGTTAGCAAGTGCTTAGGATAGTTCAGAAGTCAGCTTGGTAATGAATGTCAGCTCTGGTGGTGTGAGGATGGAGGAGAGCAATGGTATCAGACTGGTGGAGGATGTTTGGTCCTTTGCGTTCAGGTCAGTGTGTGGGGTGCCAGACTCAGAAGTTGTTGGGGAGCCTTTGTCTGAGGTGGTTCAGTATGGTCTTAGTTGATGGTTCAGAGGGAGTAGATCAATGTCGAGTCAGGGCTCAGTTTAATTGCTCATGAGTTAAAGCAGGTTTTAAATCCCTTAAATTTCCATGACTAACTATTAAAGTGAGAGAGAACAGTCTAAAATATTTGATTCAAACTTAATGTTTTGGACTTGGTGGGCAGTTTCAGGTGCCAGGTAATTGCTCCAAGGAAACTTCAGTTTCCCTGACAATTCTTGCAGACACAGCTGAGTTGGGGTTTGCAGATAGCCCTGACACAATCTAGACTGCTGCATCAGCCATCTCCCCTTCAGAATTTCTGGGCCAATATTTCTTGCCAGAAAAGAACTCCTTCACCTCAGTTCTTTTTGACTTCCCTCCAGTTTATCTGCCTTTATTGTTTTGCAGTCAGTAAGTATAGAACTCACAAAAGTACAGTTACATTTCTATGAAAACTCCCTTTGCTTGGTTAAAAAAGTTGTTATTTCATTATCCTCACTGAATGAGACTTATGCCTCAGAAGGGAAGTTCTGACTGCCTGGGGCTAATTGACTTGTCATAGAGAATAATGGAAGGCTAAATTGTGTCTGTTGTCAAAAGCCATGAAAAAAGGTGTGAAACTGTGGTCTTGATATATTTGGTAATTGATAAATCTTGGCATTGTCCAACAGAAGCGTTTTTTGAAGAAAAAAACAAACTCTTGTATTGCATTCTTTATAGCCTTGTCAAAGGTAAAAACTACACATTGCATTAATATAACACCTTCAAAACAATAAAACATCTAAGTTCCTCCACAGCAGTGTCATAAGGCAAGTTTTTATGTTTCTGAAGAGATGTATTGCCGTGTATATATTTTTGAACCAGGATGGGAGTTCTAAAAAGAAGGTACTGACTAACATCGGTCAGTGAGCAAAGAGTGATGGATGAGTGTGCTTGGTGCAAATTAAGAGATGAACAGCAGAGTTTTGGATAACTTCAAGTTTGTGGAACTCTGATCAAAGTCACACATGACATCCAGTGTGACTGTGACAAAGATGATCTATCCATCTTCAGCCTCCTTGACTTCTTTGCAGATTAACAAATGACTTTGATGAGATATCACACGAAAGTAATGTTGGCATAAAGGATTGGCTGTGATCTAAAATCAGATTGAGGGGCTTAGTGGTCTGTTCATGTTCATACATTCAATTGTTTACTATGTGATGGAATTGTGTGCGATGGTCAGTAAGTAGAACTGGTGCCAGTTGTGTACATGTTATAATATGCAGGAGGAAAGCACTGGCCATCAAGCCCCATTACACCGTAAGCTATACCAAACATATTTATTTAATCACCAAATAGTTAATTTGTTTCTCTTTTGTATTCTCGATCAGAATCTCAAAATTAAATACCCCTTTACTCCCAAACAGTCACTCACATTCCAGCCAAAACAAAGCAATCCTGCAGAGATATAGGTTTTTAAAAAGGAAGAAGATCACACTCAAAAGATAAAAATAGGAAGATTTCTCACAACCCAGTTGATTTCTTGTTGATTAGATCAAAATGTTGTCAGTTGCAGGATCAATTAAATCTTCAGATTTGAGTTCAGATGAGAGTTAAGTTAAATATCCAGCTACTTAAATCTCTCAGCTTTCTCCAGTTTTTTTCAGTCAAAAGAAACAGGATCTTCTCTCCTTTTGGGAGGTTTTCTCCTCACTGTTCAGGAGAGATAAAGTTTTGCTTTCTGGAGTCCTGTTTATAATTAATGTCTACTTATTTTTTGCTTTTGAAGCATTTAAAACAGGGTCACTCAATTCATTCCTGGTGTGAAAGGCTTACCCCATGAAGATAGGATAGATCTACTTCTATTGACGTTCAAAAGAATGAGAGTTGAACCATTTGCTGTCCTGAGGGAATTGGATCAACTGGACTCTGAGAGGATATTTTCTCTTACAGGCAAAATTAAAACTATTGGATTTAGTTTAATAATAAGGAGTTGCTGTTTTAAGTCAGCTGAGGTGATTTGTTTTTCTTTCGGTGGATCACCAATGTGGAATGCTCTTTCCCAAAAAGTAGTGAAAATAGTGTTTTTAAATTTAAGCAAGGCTGAGCAAGGTAAATCTTTGACTGATAAAGAGGATGTAAGGAGCAGACAGGAAAATAGAGCCAAGACCACAGCCATATCAGGCATGAGCTTATTGAATGATGAAGCAAGCTCAGAAAGCAATGTGCCCTATGTCTACCCTTAAGTGCTATATTCCTATGAGGTACTCTGATCTTGTGATGGCTGCAATGTATTCTACTACAGGTAGTTCTTCATGTGCAATGCCGCATTATAGAAAAATGCTTTAGAAACAGTGCTTAACATGTTGGCGATGTAATCGTGTTATGCTAACATGCATTTTAAAAGTTTGTGGTTTAGAAACAGTGTCCCCAATTTGTCAATCACGTGATAGTGAATTTGTGCTAACAAAAAGCACGTTATAGCAGAACGACCTGTAACATGGTACAAAAATATTACAGATATATTTGAGTGATAGAGGCAAGTAAATGGGAATTGCAGAGACAGGAGGTAAATTACACTGCAGAATTCCTTGCTTCTGCAAGCATAATATTTATATGGCTAGATCAGTTCAGTTTCTGGTCAATGGTAATATCCATTGTGCTGATAGTGTGGCATATGGTAATGATATTGCTTTTGAATTTCAAGGGGACATACTTACATTCTCACTTGTTGGAGATGGTCATTGTGTGATTGAAATGATACATGCCAATTATCAACCAAAGGCATAGATGTTGTTCAGGTATTGTTATGAATGACATGGGCTGCTTAAATATTGGAAAAGTTGTGAAAGATGCTGAATATTGTGCAATCATCAGCAAACAACCTTACAATATGTTAGAGGGTTTGATGATTGGGCCTTTGTGACTAACCTGAGGTGTACCTTCAGTATTATCCTGGGACTGAAATGACTGACCTGCAATAATCACAGCAATCTCTCTTTGTATGACACCAACCAATGGAGAGCTTTCCCCCTGCCTAATTCCCAATGACTCTTACTTGCTCAGGCTCCTCGATGCTATACTCAGTCAACTCCTGCCATAAGGTCAAGGGTAGTCACTTTAACCTCGGGAGTTTAGCTCTTTTGTTGATGTTTGAGGTGCTGAGGTCAGGAGCTGAGTTGCCCTGGAAAAGCCAAAACTGAATGTCAGTGTCAGTCTGATGATCATCAGTTTGATGCCAGTGTTGTAGCTGTCCTGAGACAGCAAGGCTAGGTGCATCTAGTTGTGGAACATTAAGAGATATTGGTGAAAAATTGTCAAGGCCAATAGATTTTGCAGTATCCACTGCCTTCAGCTGTTTCTCGATATCACATGGATTGAATTGAATTGGCTGAAGGAAACTACTTGGCATTTCTGCCTGGAGAATGTTGCACATTCTTTAGTCTTCTCTTTTATAGTGCTGAAATCTCCCATCATTGAGAATAACAATTTTTGCAGAGTCTGCTGCTATTGTCAGTTGTTTAATTGTCCATCACCATTCATGATTGGATATGGTCATTTGCAGTGCTCCAATGGTGTTTGCTGAAAGAAACATATGAATCTTTGTCACTGTGACTATCCCAATGCACTTTTTGCTGGGCTCCTATCTTCCACTCTTCCATCATCTAACCTCATCCAAAAATGTATCCATAGCTTACCTTACACTTGGACTTGTTTATCAATCATCCCTGTGTTTGTTAACCGACATCGTTATTCAGTACCTCAGTTCTGATATTTTCATCCTTGTTTTCAAATCCTTCTGAGTCATCGTCCCTCCTTATCTCTGTAGCTGCCTGCAGTGATATAACACATTGAAACCTCTACATTCATTTAATTCTGGCCTGTTGTGCATCCCTGAATTTAATTGTTCTTTCACTGGTGGTCAGTACCTTCCTTAACCTCTCTAGGCCCTTTGCTCTGGATTCCTTCTGTGCAGTTTCATCCTTTAAACTCCTTAAACCTATCTATTTTACAAAACCTTACTGAGGCTCATTTGACAGCATCTTCCAAACCTGTGATCTCTATCATCTAGAAGGGCAAGAGCAGCAGATGCAGCGGAACACTCAGACCTAAAGCACCTCTCCTGGCCCCCCACCACACCTCCCACTTGCCCACCCTCCAAGTCATCCTGACTTGAAAATGTATTGCAGTTCCTTAATTGTCGCTAGGTCAGAATCCTAAAACACACTTCCTAACAACACTGTGGATGCTCACGTGGTCCAGGAACTGCAGCTGCTTAAGAAGACAGCTAACTGCTAACCTTTCTGGTATAATTAGGAATGTGTGAAAATGATAGCCTAGTCAGAGATAGCTACCAAAGTTCCATGCACAAATTTGAAAGCTTGCCTATCTCCTTTTGCAGTACACTGTCAGATTTTCAATTTGATACCTGTCCCATAAATCCCTCTATCTCCCTGTCCTCCTTAGGATACTGTTATTTGACCAAGCATTTTGATATTGGTCCTGACAAGTTCTTTTGTGGTTCAGTATCTTGGCTTTTTTATTGATAAGATATTTCAAAAAGACCTCGGGCTTTTTTGTTACAATAATGGTGCAGTGTAGAAGCCTGTTATTGTTGTGATAAGACAATAAGAAATTTAGGATCTTCAAGGTGCTATTAATTGTTTCTGGTTTATTTGTTAATGATCACAACTACTGAAGCTATTCACTTGGATCTTTCCAGCTGTAAATAGGATTTTCCCTTTCCCAGAGCAGGCGTAACACCCTGTCCTAACTAATGATCTCCTCCACATTATCTGAAATAAAAGAAATACAACCACCACCTCCTTCCTACTGCAGTGTGATCATTTTAAAAACCCAAACTAATTGCCATCAGTCGCTCTGCAATGTTACCTATCGTCATGTTGCTGTTCTCATTGTTCTTTTGAAGGCAACCTACAAGACAATCCAGAATCCCTTTTAGGATGCTCCTACAAACCAACCTCATACAGCAGGATGAGCATACTAAACTGCACAAGATTGACAGAGAAATGGAAATGTAACTGCCTGGTTGTCTTTTTATGGTTTGTTAGGCAAAAAAGGAAATATGGTGCATCTGAGCAACAGTGCGTTGATCAAAAGAGCTGTTCCAAACATTCCATCTTGCAGCATCAATGGAGCAATTGTGTTAATGACATTACTCAGTGAAATGTATACATTTTCTCATTTATTTAAATGACTATGGATATGCAGATCTCTAAGGTTTTCTTTGACTGAATTCTGCTGCTGCTTAGCTGTCATAAAGGAAGATGTCCTTTATCATTACTCATCTTCTTCAAATGTCAGTTGAGCTGTTACTAGTTAAAAGTTTGTTTAACTGAAAATCATTACTAAAAAAAAATCACGTCAGTATCTACCTTCAGGATATTCAACACAGTTATGTATATCTATTTATCCTACATTTATTATGGCCAGTTATAAATTAAGAGCTCAGGAACACAAAGGTATCCATTTCTCTTTGATCTAGACTTACAGCATACCTAAAATATTTCAACGATTTAAATTATGCCTAAGTGCATGTTTTGGTGCTGTTCTTGTATTCCATGTATAATGCACTTGTACGAAACACTTATGTTGCTACTTACCTGAGGCAGAAGAGGATGTCGACCTGACTTTAACTTGAGATTCAGACTACACATTCTTTAAAATTCAGGAATACAATATATCAAGGATTTTTATCACAATAATAGCAGGCTTCTACATTGCACTGTTAATGTAACTAAAAAGCCCAAGTTCCTTTTGAAATATCATCAATAAAAAAGCCAAGACACTGAGCCACAAAAGAAGCTGTCAGGACCGATATCAAAATGTTTGGTCAAAGAATAGTATCCTAAAGAGGACAGGGAGACAGAGACGTTGAAGGAATTTCAAAGCTTGGGGTCAAGGAAGCTGAAAGCATAGATGTCAACAGTGAAGAAATTAGATTTATTATGAGTTAAGGGGTCAGCTTAGAATTACACTGAGATTTTGAAAGCAAGTAGAAATAGAAGACATTACAGAGGTAGGAAAGGTAAAGGTAATAGGCAGATTTATAAGCAAAAATGAGGATATTAAAATTGATGTGTGTTGAATTGGGAATCAGTGTACATCAGCAGACACAGGGGTGATAAGTGATTGGAATTTGGCCAATATAATGCACAGGCACAGGTGTTTTGATTGAACACAAGTTTATGTCAGGCAAGAGATTGGAAACTATCCAGGAAAACATTGGAATAATTCAATCTAGATGCAGAAAACAGGTAAATGGAGGTAAAATGTGCATTTGAGCAGCAGTTGAATTGAGGCAAGAAATGTTATGGAACTGAGATGTCTTGATGGTGGTGTGGATTTGCATTTGGTGCTCATTTCAGGATTGAACACAGCACAAAAGATTGTGAGGAATCTGACTCAATTATAAGACCATAAGACCATAAGACATAGGAGTGGAAGTAAGGCCATTCGGCCCATCGAGTCCACTCCGCCATTCAATCATGGCTGATGCGCATTTCAGCTCCACTTACCAGCGTTCTCCCCGTAGCCCTTAATTCCTCTAGACAACAAGAATCTATCAATCTCGGCCTTGAAGACATTTAGCATCCCGGCTTCCACTGCACTCCGTGGCAATGAATTCCACAGGCCCACCACTCTCTGGCTGAAGAAATGTCTCCGCATTTCTGTTCTGAAATGACCCCCTCTAATTCTAAGGCTGTGTCCACGGGTCCTAGTCTCCTCGCCTAAC
>NC_057721.1:32824457-32835978 GCF_004010195.1 Chiloscyllium plagiosum
TCCACCTAACTTCGTATCATCAGCAAACTTCGCTAGAATTCCCCCGGTTCCCTCATCCAAATCATTAATATATATTGCGAACAGCTGTGGCCCCAGCACCGGACCCTGCGGGACACCGCTCGTCACTGGCTGCCATTCTGAAAAAGAACCTTTTATCCCAACTCTTTGCCTTCTATTAGCCAGCCAATCCTCAATCCATCCCAGCTGCTCACCTCGAACACCATGGGCCCTCACCTTGCTCAACAGCCTCTCGTGTGGCACCTTATCAAAGGCCTTTTGAAAGTCTAGATAGACCATATCCACTGGGTTTCCCTGGTCTAACCTACTTGTTACCTCTTCAAAAAATTCCAACAGGTTTGTCAGGCATGACCTCCCTTTACTGAATCCATGTTGACTTGTTCTAATCAGACTCTGCTCTTCCAAGAATTTAGAAACCTCATCCTTAATGATGGATTCTAGAATTTTACCAACAACTGAGGTTAAGCTGATTGGCCTATAATTTTCCATCTTTTGCCTTGATCCTTTCTTGAACAAGGGGGTTACAACAGCGATCTTCCAATCATCCGGGACCTTTCCTGACTCCAGTGACTCTTGAAAGATCTCAACCAATGCCTCTGCTATTTCCTCAGCCACCTCTCTCAGAACTCTAGGGTGTATCCCATCGGGGCCAGGAGATTTATCAATTTTAAGACTTTTTAATTTTTCTAGCACTATCTCTTTCGTAATGGCAACCATACTCAACTCAGCCGCGTGACATCCTTTAATTTTTGGGATATGACTCCTGTCTTCCACTGTGAAAACTGACGCAATGTACTTGTTAAGTTCTCCTGCTATTTCCTTATCTCCCATCACTAGGCTTCCTGCATCAGTTTGAAGTGGCCCAATGTCTACTTTTGCCTGTCGTTTGTTTCTTATGTACTGAAAGAAACTTTTACTATTATTTCTAATATTACTGGCTAGCCTACCTTCATATTTGATCCTCTAATTTCTTATTACACTCTTTGTTATCCTCTGTTTGCTTTTGTATCCTTCCCAATCTTCTGATTTCCCACTGTTCTTAGCCACTTTATAGGATCTCTCTTTTTCTTTAATACATTTCCTGACTTCCTTTGTCAGCCAAGGTTTTCTAATCCCTCCCCGGTTAATCTTTCTTTTCTTGGGAATGAACCTCTGTAGAGTGTCCTCAATTATACCTACACACTCCTGCCATTTTTGCTCGACTGAGAGCATAAAGAGTTGCCAGGTAGAAAAATGAAAATGATTTTCAGGAAATGGCATTGTGGTGGGCTCCATAGTCAATTGCTTCATTCTTCTCAATATTTAGCTCACCCAAAACTGGATGCCAAATAAGTGATGTGACATATCAGAGAGAGTGGAGGTGTTGAGAGCTAGTAGTGAGATAGAACTGTTTGCTATCAATATTCCTGCATAATCTATGTTTTCAAATCAATGCATGCAGCATTTAGAGGAGACATGAAGGGAGCCTCGGGGGGAGCTACATGACATTAAATTCCACTCAAAGTGACGCAAGTGCATCATCAAATAATCCATTAGGGTTTGTATATGCAGATTCCTAATGCAAGTTACCAGGAGAGCTCCCAAGGCTTTTTTTTTCTAATTGTTGAGCAAAACAATGATTTGTAGTGCCAAAATTGTGCTGAATGTTACAGTCAAGTTAGTTCCCTGAAAACTGTAAAGGGTTAATTTCTGTCAACATTTCTCATTGCTGTAATTCTGCATTATGCATTATTTCACAACACATTTGGCAGCATGATTATGCTACTTCTGCCGGTGATTTTCTTGATGTGGCTCTGGAAGTGTGGACTTGGGAAACTTGCCAGCAATGTTTAGAAGAATTAATTTCTTCTGAGTGGGAAGGGGCTGGTTTCTTCTCCATATTTAAATTTTTGAAGCAGCTGAGATTGATAACTGACCACAATGGAATTAACATTAATTCATGTTAATCTGAAGTATCTTGTGTTTTTTTCTAAAAAAAACAAGGTAAAATTTTGACCACTGTATTGCATGTAGTTGAAATTTTGTAAGATTTATATGTTGATGCCGCTTTTGCATCTTTCCAACAATTAGTTGATAAGTTTTCCCTTCCTAAAAGCCACTTCTTTAGATACCCCCAAGTTTGCAGTTTTGTCCATAGTTTATTTCAGATTTTGCCCACCCTTTCTGATGATTCTGATTTTGACATCTTTCTAGAATTGCTTTCTTCATTAAAGGGCAGTATTTCAGCTATTTATTCAAACATCCATAAAGTATGTTCAGATTCTCTTGATTCTATTAAAGCTATCAGGGAGACAGATCTGGAAGAAATAATTCCGGGTGATGTGGAATGAGATTTTACAAATGGTGCACAGATCTTCTCTCTGTGCAAAATATTGTTTTACTCAAAGCAAGATTCTACACCATGCCCACTACAGCAAAGCTCGACTTGCAAAAATATTTGAGGAGGTGTCTCCGTCCTGTGATCGGTGTTAACAAACCCCAGCAAATTATATGCACATGTTCTGGCATTGCTCTTCTTTAAGTAGATTTGACTGATATCATGACACCTTATCTAAGGTATCTGATGAAAATCTTATTCTTAATGCTATTAATGCTTTGTTTGGGGTGTCACCCTCTTTACCTAATCTTACTTCCTCTAAAAAAGACATGATGGCATTCACTACCCTATTGGCCAGAAGATTGGTATTGTTAAAATGGAAATCCCTAATCCCTACTCATACACACTGGGTTTCTTAAATTTCTTAAATTAGAAAATACTTTCTTAAATTAGAAAATATTAGATTATCCTTATCTGACTCCTCTAAACAAACTTGCAAAAATTTGGAACCCTTTTCGTTCATATGCTAAGGGTGTTGTCTTTTTAACTGTCCAGACTGTGGTATCTTCTGTTGTGGTGAATTATTTTTTGTTTTCTTCTTTTTTCTTTTCATAATGCAGTTAATTTACTGCTGGCTTAATTTATTTTGCTGTGTGCTTTGTAAATGTTTATCTGTAATATGGTTACTTATCATTTTTTTCTTTATATTTTTGGGGGAGGTATGTGCCGTGGGGAGGGTGGTCGGTGCTTTGTTTACTGTTATTTATTGCTTGTAGTTGCACCTCATTTTGCTGTTATTTTTTGGAGAAAAATCAATAAAAAACAAAACTGTGATGTTAATTCAACTTAAGCTAAGGTTCCATCAATCTCTTGAGTGATTTTAATATTTATTTAAGGAAAAGTGGGGTGGAGAGGATGCAGTCTAAAGCCCCAGTTTCCATTTCCATTGAAAACAGATGAACCAGTTGTATATTCCACAGTTATTTATAAGTTTATGCCATACACAATTATTATCAAGGAAGCCTGCATAACCCTCTTTTCTGCTTTATCTTTACCATAGATCATTATATGTAATGCATTTTGGTGAGTAATTTTTGTGAATGTAATTTTAGTTTATGTAGATATATTTTTCAATCCAATACTTTTCAATAATATTGCGTATTTTGACAGTCTCATCATTTATCAAAGATAAGTCATTCATTATGTATAAGTCCTTTCTATGCCTCACATACTTTCCCTTTTCTATAACTATTTCACAGCTTGATGGTTATTTTCATATGATTTCTACATTGCAATCATGCTCAGTTGCTTAAGTTTGACCAAGATGATGTATATTATCATTTTATAGTTATTATTTGTGTTGCTATTGCTCCTGGACAAAATAAAATGTAATTTTCCATTGCTTCCTGCCAAAACAAAATTGTGATGGGACTATCCAGTTGGAAGTAAGAATTCAAATTTTTGTTAACACCTTATTACTTTAGTATTGGATGAATATCTGAGCATCACAAGTGATGTAGCTCTTTAGAATGCATGAACTGCAGATCTAACTTAAAATATTTCTTGAGCCTCCGACGCTCCAGGGAAAACAGCCCCAGCCTGTTCAGCCCCTCCCTGTAGCTCAAATCCTTCAACCCTGGTAACATGTTGGTGATAGCAGGAGACGGTTTCTGTACACAATACCATTTTTTTCTTTTTTGAATAAGTGGGTTTACAGACACAGGATCATCATGTTCAGCATCCCCAACTCTAACTCCTCTCTTCTCTGTTCTCTTGAAAACTTGTCCCATGTTTCACACTGGGACATAATTGCACAGATAATGGCAACCTTTCATCTCTGTTCAGTGGCATCTCTCATTTGTAATGTTCAGCAATATTTTATAGATTATGCTCTCATGGGTATCACAGGTAAGCGTCTTCTTACATTCACCTGGCATTAGCTTAGATTTGTCTGACAGATTGTTTACCATCTGCAACTGACAAATCATTTGACCCAATGATGCTTATATCTTTAAATTTGCCAAGTAATTATAATATCAGATTGGAGATGGGATTTGGTGGGTAAAAATGCATTTTACCTATTATCTCCAGTTGTTTTCCAGTCAGCATTATATCACTAGAAGGAATTGAAGACTGAATATGAGAATTCAAAAGTTTATAAGTGAAACTAAATATAAGAACAGACAAAGCCAACAGCACTCCACATTGACAGGTCAGCTGAAGAAAACAAAGGCTCTGTCCAGAAGCCAATATTGGTTGATCTGCACCATCCAAACTGAGTTGAGGACATGGTGCAGAGATGTGTCATTATGGGTGAAGTCTATGCCCATTGAACTCAGCTTGATTATATGTTGCTGCTGGCTGGGGACTAGACTAACTCTTAGAAGAAGAGAAGCAGGAAATCTTGTTGAGGTAGAGAGACCTGAAGATCAAGTTGATAACTTACAAATGCTTACTAGACTGCTGAGCCAATTTGTAAGATCTGTCTGAGTTGTAGCTGTCATTTCAGATGTAGTTTATTGTCAATATGAGAACACAGTTGTCTTGTTGATTCATGTTTAACTTGGTTTGGCTTTAGGGTTGGTAGCACAGGTAATTAACTAAGATAGCATTTAGCATTTGCTTTCTTTTTCTCATGTATCAATCCAATTTTTGTTTTAAACATTGAAATCTTGTGTCTTAATTCTTCTAAGAAATAATTGGAATTTCTACATTTTTTGCAAGAATATCAAGATTGTAACAAGGTTATTAATTTAGTTAGAACCTCTGTATTTATGTGCTTTCATCTTATTAATTTCTGTTATCTTAATCTTAACATCTAATAGCAGATACCCATTGCTTAGAGAAAGAACAAAGAATATTATAAGAAAAAGAGAAAAGTATTAATCAATCAATCATTTCCCTTCTTGCCTATAAAGTTGTACATTGATTTGCTTTATAATGCTGTTGGTCACACTGCTTCATCATCTCTCGCAAATTCTTTCCTTTATATCTCTTTCTGGTATAACTGGGCTGAATCTTCCTGAAAATTTTCCCATCTCTAAGGAGAGGATGTTGGTGAAGCTGAAAGGTCTGAAGGCAGATACATCACCTGGACCAGATGGACCACAACCCAGAGTTCTGAAGGGGATAGCTGAGGAGATAGTGGAGGTATTGGTAGTGATCTTTCAGGAATCATTAGAGTCAGAGAGGGTCCAAGAGGACTGGAAAATGGCTAATGTAACACCTCTGTTTAAACAGAGAGGGCAGTAGAAAACAGGAAACTAAAGGCAAGTCAGCCTGACCTCAGTTGTTGGTAAGATTTTAAAGTCCATTATCACGGATGAGATTTTGGATTTGTTTGAAGTGCATGGCAAACATAGGGTGGAATCAGTACAGTTTCATCAAGGGGAAGTCATGCCTGACATACCTGTTGCAATTCTTTATGGAAGTAACAAGCAAGTTCGACAAAGAAACGCCAGTCGATGTGATCTATTTGGATTTCCAAAAAGTCTTAAATGAAGTGTTGCACAGGAGGCTGCTAATTAAAATAGGAGCTGATGGTGTTCTGGGCAAGGTATTGGCATGGATAAAGGATTGGCTGACTGACAAGGCAAGGAGTGGGAATAAGAGGTCTTTTTCAGGATGGTAGCTGGTGTCTAATGGGGTTCTCCAGTGATCAGTGTTGGGACCACAAGTATTCATATTGTACATTAACAATCTGAACAAAGGAACTGAGGGCATTGTTGCTAAGTTTTCAGTTTTCACAAAGGTAGGTGGAGGGACAGTCTTATGGTCTAAATCAATAAAGCATCAATTTTTTGAGAGTGTGGTGGAAATTTTCTCTTTGTAAATTCCAGCGAGTTATCTCACTCAAATTTCTGCTGCTCACCTCATGATCCATGTCCCCCATTTGCAAAGAGGGATTCTTATAGTATCTTGCATTCACGAGCAACAAAACTGCTCATTACGGCAGTGACTGGAACATATTTATTACTCAGTTACAATCCAAAATAAACATTAGCAACCATCAATAGCTCTGTGGAGTAGATGGTTGGGAAAACAAGGAAAGGAATAAAGAAAAAGAAAAGCTTCTGAGGGCACATATGTGTCAAGGGGGTCACTTCAATGCAAATAAAGCATCACTTTTGACAATATATTGGCAAAATCATCACCTGGTCCAATTGACTGTCATTGTAGCTGCAGCTGCAAGAATGAAGTTACCAATGCAACCCATCCTCAGCTCAGCTATTCCTACCTTAACATCTATCACACCATCGCATCTTACCTGTTGAATTTTGGAGAATTATATGTTATAATACCTTTAATCAGAAGAAATGTTCATCTTTTTTTAAACGCGAGGAAAAACAAAAAATAAACTTTTGCATTTTCTTCTGGGTTTAAACAAAGGCTGCTTGCCTTTCAAGCAACAACAAATCTGTCTGTGAATGAAGGCTTCAACCAATTCAGAGCCATTGGAAAATAATGTCAATTAAAGGTTATTGTGCCTTGCTGCACTGCTGTATCATGCTGAAAATGTTGTCTGCTCAAGTCTTCTGTAGCAGACTGTTTTTTTAGCATCCATCACATCGTTCTTTTTTGACTCCTCTAGTTGTTCAAGGCTCAGCTTGCAAGAATTATTCAGCATGCATTATTTGGGCTCTACAGCAATGAGAATCCCGACCTCAAAACTGATCCAAGTATTGGAACCTCATCTTCAGGAGGGCTAACATCTATTCCACGGAGGTCCCAGTGGAACAATAGGTTCCATCCTGTCTCTGCTTGGCCTTAGAGGTTTCTATTTGGAGTTACTAGCTATGGTTGGAGAAGGTAGCCTTGTGTCCATGCAACCATCCTTGTAAGGCATCTGATCTTTGGTACGGAGGGCCATGAGAGTCCTTATAGATATAGGCATCGCTGCAATTTCTAGAGTACTATTATGACATGGCAGTGAACCCTTCTATTAATTAAACTAAACACACAGAAAAGCTCACGTCAAATGCTGAAACAGATTGATTTTTGAATCTAGGCTATGGAGAATTAAACAGTATTGACGATAAAAAGCAGACATGTTATTGAATGGTGGAATACACCAAATAGCCTGCATCTGCTCAATATTTTTTATGTTTACGTTTTTTCCTTCTACAGTGACTGTGTGTCATTTTAGTTATATTAGTCTATGATTTGACATTTGATTCTCTTGTAAAAGAGCATATTACATTACAGCAAGAGAATCACAATGTGCACTCTCAAATTCCACCAGCATAATTATTTCATTGAATATAGTGGAAATTTTATTTTCAGACAAGTTTTGAATATAAAATGCAGAATACAGTACAATTAATACATAAATACATGACTGTTTAAGCACCAAAGCATAAAAAAGGTGTCAGATAAAAAGCAGAAGAGAACTATTCCATGTTGCTCAAACTGTTTGCCATTTCTGTAGCAGGAACTTCAATGAAGTTTTATGAACTTAGTACAGTCAACAATGTTTCTCTGAAACCACGTCCAACTGCTCACAACACTGGCAACAAGTAAAATCAGTGGAAAGCTCCTTTACAGTGGGACATATCACAAATGTGAGGATGATAACATTGTAATTGTACTGGTTTGAACATTAGTTGCATATGGTTATCCCAGACATAATGTTCAAATCAAAACTATCATTGGGCAGATTGCACCAGTTTGGACTAATTGCTGGAGGGACATTCAGTAGAATGTCATGTATTTACTAATAGGAGAGAAAATACAACAAGAGAATTGTAAGCACATTTTGATCCTTTTTTTCTTAATGAAGTCAGCCAGATGATGAAATGATGTTCTCAACACAATGTGTGTACTGTCACAAGGTCATGTCCCTGGGGGAAAGCCTATCTTGGCAAAGCCTACTACTCTTATTACAGAGAAGTGAGATAGAGTGGTGTGATCTGTGCATATTCCAGTAACAGTCTTGACACATTTAATTGAGTTGAGTGTTGCAAGATCATACACTGATCTCCAGTGGATACTTTGAAGTAGCCAGTTGTCTAAAATCCAATACAGCTGTCACCTTGATGGTCATTGTGCTAGATGGCCACCAGCCCATTCAGATGACAAGTCCTTCTCCAGCAGATGAAATAGTTTTGTGGTCCTGGGACATCCTTAATCTGTGATAGGACTATGCCTCAGTAATTTGGAGGAACTGGCATAGAGTACAATCAGCTGTGGTCCTGCCAGTTCTCTGCATCCTGAGGGGACATTTTCTTGTGACATCTTCATCTTCTGTATCCACTGGAGATTGCTGCTATTCCTCGACTTGGTGATGCATTTGCTCCTTTTCAACCTTTCACATAGTCAGAGAAAAGTTTCAATGTTTTGGGCATTTATCCAAGGTTAGTTGGGACAAAAATGGTTCCAAAATAAAAGGATACAATTTGGCCCATTTAGCCTATGTCCACTGTTTGATGTTGCAAATCCTTAGAGAGACATTTCTTTTAATGTCTCTCTGAATCTCGTATATTGCACAAAGTTATTTCTTCATTCTTAAATTGTAAGGTACAAATGACCCTGATCTCAATCACTCTGGAGAAAAAACATATTTGGTACTCCAACAACTCTCTGCATAAAGAAGTCTTCTTCTAACCACTTCTCTCACTTTCAAATGCTGGTGTTAAGTTAATGATTCCCTAATCTCAGGGTAGTTGGTCTGCCCCCACTTAAATCCATTCACAACCTTAAAAATATCTTTTAGTAGATGAATAAATATTAAAAGCCATGATCTACATGTTATTTCCTGATCAATGCATTGTAACTATCACTTCAGCATAAGAATTCTCATTTGAGCAATCATTTTTTTTCTTCCTTTTAACCTTCTCTGATTCTCTGGAAAAGTCTAAGCATCTCTTCTTCAAATTATATTTTTTTTAATGCGTTCATCCTATTGAGTTTGCTTCTTACACCATAGATTATTTGCTTGTCATATTTCAGGAGAGTTGTTTATTTTTAACATAATGGGAATTACATTGGAATAAAGTTGTGTCTTAAAACAAAGAAGAATATACAATCTCTATGTTAATGAATTTCTAGAATTGACTACTTCTTTTGCGATACAATAGTTTCAGTGTAATGTTTAAACAATGGTTGAGTTAGCTAGTAACATTACTTTGCGAAGTATAAATCAGCCTCATAAAAGATTGAAATGAAACTTTGATTTGACATTGCTGTCACCACTGATAGAAGTAAAAGTGTTTGGATTGCCCTCTGTTAAGAGCCAGTTAGCAAAACATCTGATATTGGGAAAATATTACAAGGAAACTTTATTAGGAAAGGGGTAACACGGTATTTTGTGAAGATAATGCAACCAAACAGTATCAATATGGCTTTGTGAAAGGGAAATCATATTTGACAAATTTGCTCAAGTTCTTTGAGGATATAACAAACAGAGTTGATAAAGAGGATCCATTAAATTTCATATATTTGGATTTTGAGAAGGTGTTCAACAATATGCCAGATAAACAAAACCTATTGCACAAGACAGAAGCTCATGGTTTTGGGTGCAATGTATAATGGGTGCAATGGATTGAGGATTGGTTAACATACTTTGGTAGACAGTTTGGGTTAATGGATCTTTTTTCAACATGTAACGAAGTAGACTGCAACAAGAATCAGACCTCGAACCTCAATTATTTACTATCTATATTGGTAACTTGGTGGAATAGTCAGACTACAATATGTCCATATTTGATGATATATAAAGAATGTGGGAGAGCATATTGTGATGCAGACTTAAGAATTTGCGAAGAGATATAAATAGGTAAGTGAATGGTATTTAGAGTTAAATTTAAGAAGTTGCAAGATACTTACTTTGTTAGAAATAATTAAAAGGCAGATTATTATTTAAATGGTGAGAGATTCAATAAAGAAGCAGCACAGAGGGGTCTAGGTGTTCTTATGCATAAAACACAAAATGATTTCTTGAAGGCGCAGTAAGAAATTAAGAAGGCAAATTGAACTTAAAAACAGATGAGTCTTATTGCAACTATATAGGGTGTTGGTGAATGTGCATCTTGAGTACTGGGCACAGTTTTCATCCTTGTATTTAAAAAGGATGCAATCGCATTGGAAGCTGTTGAAAGGAGACTGACTCGGCTGATTCCTGGAATAAAGGGGATGCCTATCAAGAATGGATAAACAGGTTAGATGTTTATTTATTTGTATTAAGAAGAATGAACAGTGACCTTATTGAAATATAAAAGAATATGGGGAGGCTTGACAGGTAGATGATGTTGAAAAGATATTTCCACAAATGGGGCAACCTTGAATAATGGTTTAATAGGGGATATAGTTTCAAACTTTGGAGCAGCATGGTAGCTCAATGGTTAGCACTACAGCTTCACAGTGCCCAGGACCCAGGTTTGATTATACCTTTGGGTGATTGTCTGTGTGGAGTTTGCACATTCTTCCTCTGTCTGTGTGGGTTTTCTCTGGTTGCTCCGGTTTCCTCCCAGAGTCCAAATATATACAGAATAGATGGATTGGCCAAGCTAGATTGCACATAGTATCGAGGGAATGTGCAGGTTAGGTGGATTGGCCAAGCTAAATTGCTCATAGTGTAAAGGGGATGAGCAGGTTAGGTGCAATGGCCAAGCTAAATTGCTCATAGTGTCGAGAGAATGTGCAAGTAAGGTGGATTGGCCAAGCTAAATTGCCCATAGTGTCAAGGTGATGTGCAGGTTAGGTGGATTGGCCATGGGAAACTTAGGGTTATAGGGATAGGGGTGGGGGTCTGGGCTGGTATGCTTTTCAGATGGTCAGTATGGACTCTATGGGCTAAATGGCCTGCTTCCACACTGTAGGGATTCTATTTTAAAAAGTGGATACTCATTTAAACCTAAGCTGTAAAGGAATTTCTTCTCCCATATAGTAGTGAATGTCCAGAATCCTCTTTAAAGTTCTGGAGGTCAGATATCAGGGATTTGACAAATGTGCTGAGCTGGTATGAGAGATCAAATCAGCCATAATCTTGTGTAATGACAGGCAGGTTTGAGGAGGTTAAATGGTCAATTTCTTTTTGTTTAATGTTCTTATGAGGTCATGGAGTCATAGAGATGATCAGCATGGAAACAGATCCTTCGATCCAACTCGTCCATGCTGACCAGATATCCCAACTCAATCTAGTCCCACCTGCCCCCCCAGCCCATATCCCTCCAAACCCTTCCTATTCAT